>NW_015659005.1:160279-173744 GCF_001515625.1 Sinocyclocheilus rhinocerous | reverse complement strand
ACAAAAACTGGAAATGTTGCTGGAGACGGGCTTATTTAAAATGAAAACTCATTCTCTGCCAGCAGGAGGCGCTTTTAGAGTGATAAAACTAGAGGTTTCCCCAGTAACGGCTGTAAACAAAGCAGCTCAGAGTCAAACGGCACAAATAAATCAATGTATGGGAAACTGGTAATGTATATCGAAATATCGGAAATGTGTTTAAAAATCATATCACCGTTATTGAAAAAAATTATATCGCGATACATATTGATATTGAATTATTGTCCAGCCCTATTCTTAAGTGAACGTAAACAGTGGAGAAAGAAATCTCAAGTGCATTATTATATTGAATCCGTGCATTCGGTCTTAAAGGGGCTGCAGCCTATAAACACCTGCTGTTCCATAAGCGCCACCTGCTGTCAGAGAGTGACATTTGCATCTCATTTACAAAGCTAAAATCAGACCATTCTGTTTTTGCTTCAAATTTCGAAATTATACAATCTAATTGCAATCTAAATAACATGTATTTAGCATCTTTGTTTGGATCATGATTAAAATACAGTGGTTGCCTCTGATTTAAAATGGAAAAGCACAGCCAAAGCCTTAGTTTGTTCATATGAAGAGATTTATTTTATTTGTATTATTATTTAATTATTTGATTTAGGATTTGTTTAAAAATTTCAAGTTAGTTTTATTATTTGACATATTTCAATTTCACAAAGAAATTAAAAGAATTTTGTTGGAGAAATAATAAAAGGACACCTTTTCTTAAATCTCATTTTGTTAAAAAGAAAAATTGTATTGTGAAATCAGTATCGTGAATTGTATCGCATCGCATCGTGAGTTGAGTGAATCGTTACATCCCTATATGCTACTAGTTTTTGCTGTGGTATCAAAGAAGTATTCTGTTATTTAAATAATAAAGAACCATATTTTTTTTTTGCTCATCTGCAAAATGATCCAATCTGTTACTCAAAATCTGATATGATAATGCAATATGATCCGAGCCGTGGGTTTTGTGATCTGTTGCTCCACTACTCTCTTGACTTGTTATTTGAAGAAAAAAAGCAATCACTGAAGTTTTTAATCATGCTGATTTGTCCGCAGTGAAGTTCAGCCGATGCCTTTATTTTTTTTTGTTCAGGCTACTTAAATTCATTTTGGGCTACCAAAATCTGAAGAATGTCTGTCCCCAAAGGGCTACCAGAGATTTTGAAATTTTGCGAGCCCTGATCAGGGTGAGTAAACGATGACAGAATTTTCATTTTTGGGTGAAATAATATAAAAGAGCGGGAACTCACACTTGACTGCGTGCAACACTCGGCTGTCCAGCGGCTTACGGCTGGGATCATTGGTGGAGGAACGGATGCCGGTTCCACAGCTGTTGGCCAGAGTACTCCTGTACGTCATACAGAAACAGAAAGTTAAACGTCATACAGTTTCAAAAAATCTAAAAATATATAGAGTAAAATTATGTCGACATTTAATTGTAAATTTCAGTCAATTTCTTGCAAAAAGCTATCACATGGCTTCAGAAAACTTGAATTATAGTGCATGAGTCATATGGACAACTTTTATGGTGCATTTGCATCTTTTTTTTAAGTTTAAAAGCTCCAGTCTGCATTCATTGTAATCCCATGGAAAAGGCAACAAGCACACTGTTAAAATTTCACCAGCTCTTTTCCATTGAAGATAAAGTCGTCATACAAGTTTAGAACAACATGAGGTTGAGTAAATGATTTCAAGCATTTCATCGGATGCAACAGTGCTGTGGACTCACCTGTAGCACCCACGTTGAGCATGCTGTACATGGTGTACATGTTGCAGATCTGCCTGTACTGCTCTTCAGTGCCGTCATCCACCGCCTCCTCTTCTTCCTCATCATCATGGTAAGAGATGGGCGAATCACTGGCGTAGGCACTCAAAGTACCGGGGCTGGTGCCTTCAGGGGTGGCACTGCTCGTGCCATTGCCATTGGTGCTTCCGCCTCCACCGTGCCCACCTGTGCCCATTCCAAGACCCATACCAAGTCCCATTTCTGTTTTTGCTTCAAATTTCGAAATTATACAATCTAATTGCAATCTAAATAACATGTATTTAGCATCTTTGTTTGGATCGTGATTAAAATGCAGTGGTTGCCTCTGATTTTAAATGGAAAAAGCACAGCCAAAGCCTTAGTTTGTTCATATGAAGAGATTTATTTTATTTGTATTATTATTTAATTATTTGATTTAGGATTTGTTTAAAAATTTCAAGTTAGTTTTATTATTTGACATATTTCAATTTCACAAAGAAATGTGCAGCATTTTGTTGGAGAAATAATAAAAGGACACCTTTTCATTTATAATTTGTCTTAAATTTCATTTTGTTAAAAAGAAAAATTGTATTGTGAAATCAGTATCGTGAATTGTATCGCATCGCATCGTGAGTTGAGTGAATCGTTACATCCCTATATGCTACTAGTTTTTGCTGTGGTATCAAAGAAGTATTCTGTTATTTAAATAATAAAGAACCATATTTTTTTTTTGCTCATCTGCAAAATGATCCAATCTGTTACTCAAAATCTGATATGATAATGCAATATGATCCGAGCCGTGGGTTTTGTGATCTGTTGCTCCACTACTCTCTTGACTTGTTATTTGAAGAAAAAAAGCAATCACTGAAGTTTTTAATCATGCTGATTTGTCCGCAGTGAAGTTCAGCCGATGCCTTTATTTTTTTTTGTTCAGGCTACTTAAATTCATTTTGGGCTACCAAAATCTGAAGAATGTCTGTCCCCAAAGGGCTACCAGAGATTTTGAAATTTTGCGAGCCCTGATCAGGGTGAGTAAACGATGACAGAATTTTCATTTTTGGGTGAAATAATATAAAAGAGCGGGAACTCACACTTGACTGCGTGCAACACTCGGCTGTCCAGCGGCTTACGGCTGGGATCATTGGTGGAGGAACGGATGCCGGTTCCACAGCTGTTGGCCAGAGTACTCCTGTACGTCATACAGAAACAGAAAGTTAAACGTCATACAGTTTCACTATTATGGAAGACATCTTTGATGTTTCCCAGACTCACCTGTCGAAGAAAGCAGCCAGCAGCCTCCTCAGAAGGACTTTGTGTCTGGTCCCCGCACTGACGTGACAGTTCATCAGCTGAGCTCGTGAGATGTACACACTGGTGCCTGTCGACAATATATGTGAATCTCACTTAAAAAGGTGTGAAACTTCATTCATATTCATGTCCTCAAGATATATAAGCAGTTACATATTGAAAGACTGACAAATGCCTTATGACTCGTCGATTTGCATGAATGCATAGATGTCCCAAAAATGAATGCTAAATTAATGAATACTAATCACACAAAGCTCAAAAAAACATTTTTTTTTGCTTTTTTTCAAAGCAAAAATCAGCTTTCCTTATTACTGCTAAAGATCATTCATGTGTGTTAGTTAGTGCTAACAGTGACTTGTGAAGTTTGAGCGCTGACTGTTGTGTTAACAACTGTTTTTCTATTCATGTAGCTTTTCTACACCTATGGCTTCATTAAATATGGTTGTTGTTCTACTGCATCCATCTGTGTGATAACTTATGCAGTGTTGTGCTCACTGCAGATGCTCATTAAATGCAACTTTTCAAATACAGAATATTGCTCCAAATAAAAAGAAAATTAGAATAAACTCAGTTTTGAATAGGTAAGATTTCATTCTTTTGAAAGAAGTCTCTAATGCTCACAATGACTGGACAAGACAATACAGTAAAAACAATAGTATTGTGAGAACTTATTTAAAAATAAGTGTATTTAAAATAACGGTTTTCTATTTAACATTTTAAAATGTCATTTTTTCCTGTGAGGGAAAATAAGTCAAAACAGACGTTGTTTCATTAGAATTCAAAAAACAAATCCTACCTCCATGCGTGGGGTGGGGGGAGCTTTACTAAAACTAATTCAAACCATTCAAAACCTTCTTTTCTTGCTCTTAATTAAACATTTTTGTCTCATTTCCATTTTTGCTTTTCACTCCTCCAGCGCTTTGTATTTGTTCATCTTTTAATGACAATTTTTTTCTAAAGACCTTTTTATTGCTAGTCTTCTCGTCTGTTTCAATTCCTCATTTAATTTTCCACTTTGTATTGCTTCATGTTTGGTCTTGTTCAAATGCTTTCTTTTATCGTATTTGTAAAGCACTCTGAGCTGTATGTTTATTATATGCGACTGCTGTTTAAATAAAGTTCCAGCGATTGGCAGAATTCCTCTGTTATGTGTACTGAACAGATCCAGTCGGACGGCTCAGAGTCACTTAAGGCCATGCTTTACACCTCACAAAAGCCCCCACTACCCTACAGTCACTCAACAAAACCTGTTCTACACCACAATACCAAAACACGGCTTCTCCAAACACCGTTGACCTATCAATCACCACACAAGATCATTTGCTTTTCATGGGCTATTGAACATGACTCTTCCTATTTGACTCTTCTATAGATTAACTTTAACATTGTTTTCTCAGCAGATGTTTTCCTAAAATCCATACAGGATGATATGATGATGGTTTGAACAACAAAAGAATGATTTTTTCCACTATAATATACCTTTGACTCAAGATACTTTGGTTCATCTGTTGCGTTTTGTTAATGAACAGGTACAGTGATTAGACTCAGACCTGAAACTAGCTCCAGTTTCTCTGCAGGGTCACCTTCCTCATAAAGTTTAGGGTGACAGCGGTTGCCGATCTGAGCGATGAGCTCGGCAGGGAGAGAGGCAAGACCCTGTCGGCCACGCATCCTGGGCCGCGTCTCTGAGTGGTCCGGCAAGGCCTCCACACGTTCGCCTGCTGAGAAAGGGAACGAAGTTTATGAAGAGTAGAGAAAGCGTGAAGACAAAAACGTGACCACCGCGCACGCAGTCTAGACAGCCGTGAAGATTAAACCAGTACTCAAGTCTTTTGACTCTCAAAAACAGACAGATAATACAGAGCTCTTGGGACCAAGACTAATAAAAGACCTGTGAAATCCAAAGGCATCAGAACACATTCGGTTTTCATGCCGTCTGAGCGAAGATAAGAAGAACTTCTGATAACATATTCATGAGCTCCAAAACAGTTTAAGCATTTAACAAAAAGTGTGAATTTAGCTATGATGATATTCCTATTTAAGAAGCACAAAAGAAAGTAGACAATAGTTAACTTGTTAAAATGGGAACCAGGATCAAAGGAAGTGCCGGTTTAGGAAGTGCTAATTTAAAACTTAAAAATGAAAATTCTATTCTGCCATCATCAAACCTGTATGAATTCTGTTTTCTTCAGTGGAACCAGACGAAGACATTGTTGTGGTAGTTTATTTATTTTACAATGCAATAATGAATAGGGAGTGGAGCTGGATTTTTGTGTCTTTATTCACCAAAAATGGTGAAAGTTGATGGGTGCAGCAGTAATGTTTAATTTGTAAATTAATCATTCTTATTAAGGAATCTGTTGATCCAGTTCACAAAACCGGTTTGAATTACTCATAAATGAACTGGACTTACTCACTGATCACAACTGTTAAGGAAAAGATTGTAAATGAATAATAACTCAGCTGCAAAAAAAGTAGCACCAGACATTTAATATATATTTTGAAATGCATTCTAATGTAACAAATTATCGAAACGTAGTATGCTTGGGGACTTTGTTCTCTCCAGCGGTTGTTGATTGAATTTTGAGGTGTGGGAGCTGCAATCAACTACATATGTCACCAGAGAGAAGTCTTTTTCATTTTCCCAAAAGAACGAGTTATGACAATTTGATAAAAAATTGCAAGGCTGCCTGTACTGCTCTTCAGTGCCGTCATCCACCGCCTCCTCCTCTTCCTCATCATCATGGTAAGAGATGGGCGAATCACTGGCGTAGGCACTCAAAGTACCGGGGCTGGTGCCTTCAGGGGTGGCACTGCTCGTGCCATTGCCATTGGTGCTTCCGCCTCCACCGTGCCCACCTGTGCCCATTCCAAGACCCATACCAAGTCCCATGCTACCTTGCTGCTGAATGGCGCTTCCGCGTGCCATTTCTTGGGAAAAGCGAGCCGCCTTCCTCATCCCTCCTCCGCCGGCCGCCCCCAAGCCTCCGCCGCCTTCCCGATTGCCTCCTTCCCAAAGCCGCTTGGCCACCGGCGTGCAAACCACCGAATACGGCGAGGCCTCCGGCTGCTCTGTCTTCACCCGAGAGACGAGGGGCAACGGGGTCAAGCAGGAAACGGGTCGACTGGACGCCGTAGCCACCACCCCGCCTCCGCCATTAGCCGCAGCACCCGCCGCCGTCTGGGTAACAGGGCTCTGAGGCTCCGACGGAGGGGTTTCTTCAGTATGGAGGCCCTGTGAGTCGCAGCTGGGCGAGCTGACCTTCAAGAAGAACTCTGTGCCCTTTTCCATAATCTGCTGGATCTGGAGGAAACCGGCCGTGTACATGAGCAGAAACTGGTCTCCGACGTTCATGCTGAGGCGGCCGGTGTAGCAGAAGGCCAGGATCTGCTGAAAGCTCTGCGGCTGTACGGCCGGGGGCAACTCCACCACCGTAGGGGTTTTGCTGCCCGCACTGCTGTTGAAAAGGTCACGGAAGTAGGAGCTGCTGGCCGCCAGCACGGCACGGTGGGCTTTAAAGGTGTGGCCTTTCACCACCACGGACACGTCGCAGTACAGCCCCTGCAGCCGCTGCTCGTTCAAACACTCCAGGACATTGTTGCCGAAGTTTGGGATCGCCATCTGAAGGGTCTGAGCCATGGCGCTATGGCCAGCACCACCAGAGAAATCTGAGCGGCACCGGAGGAAGAGAAGGAGGGAAAGACAGATGGAAGAGAAAGAAAGAGATCTTTGTCAGCAGCATTCTCTCAGCAGCACAGTAGTTCATCACTGAAGACTCATTGCAACCATCATTTGCTTTTAAAGTAAATAGTTAAAAAGTTAAAATAATAGGGGGTTGGCGAGCCGCCTCTAAAATCCTGCGAGCGGGATGTGACTGCTAATCTGAATGAGATGGTGATTCAGCTGAGACAGAGATAAAATGGCACTCTTTACAGTACTACAGCAGGGAGGGGGAGAGCGCCAGAGAGATACTAAACCAGTGATTGAGGTCATAGTTGAGGAAGAGGGTGGAAAACAATGGGCTTTGACTGACACTGCAGTCAGTCTTATTACTGCTAAATGTGACACCATGAGCAAAGCCATCATTACAGCTCACAGCCGTGCTGCCGGGAAAACTCTTTAGAAACGGTTAACCTGCGCTTTCTACTATAAAATGGGCTGTCCAAAACTACTACTACAGAGTTTAAAACTGTGGTGCTTACAACTCCCTCCTTTTTAGGCAACAAATACGCTCATATTAGTCGGGGGAGGATTTTTGGCGAATCAGCAGAATGAGTGGCAGAACTTTTAGTGAAGGCACAGATTGACATTTTAGCGTCAGCGCAAAAATCGCGGCTTATTGTTTAGCAATCATTTGGTGAAGTAAAAACAGCCCTCAAATCATGTCAGCTAAACCAACACGACAGTATAACACTGTGTGATGTGATATACTTCACACATTAAGATTAGACCGCGGTAGGCAGAACATCTGGGCACATGTTTCCCACACAAGCCATCACATTAAAAATCACTGAATCTGATCTGATCACACAGAACTAACAGGACTTTCGTGGTAAAAGAAGTACCCTCTTTGTCTAACTTCAGGCTCGCTCCCCCTCCCTTGCATGCACACACACAAGCCATAGACATCAGACAAAACGGCTTGTTTACAGTTGGCCAGAGAAGCAGTGGCACACATACACACTGAGAGGCCCAGGGTTTATTTAAGAAGCTTTCCCTCGGGGTGGGGGAAGAGAGGGACACCTTAGGTATGGTTATCACAGTATGCAAAAGGGGACACAAACTTTTAAAGTCTTTATTCACAAGCCAATCTGCATGTATTCAAACAGTCAACATGCAATAACCAATGAGGTTGGAGCATCTATCACATGTACTTGTAAAAACACAGAAAAAAGTAATCTCATAACTTCAATCTTATTTTACTAATGAATAGTCAGGTATACTCCTGAAATTTCTAGCACTTATTGTCAATGACAAATTATTTACTCTATAAAGGGATAGTTGACCCAAAAAATAAGATTCTGTCATTATTTACTCACTCTCTAGTCTCCACTTGTTCCAAACCTGTATGAGTTTGTAGTCCCCAATGACTTCCACAGTATTTTTATTTATTTATTTATTACATTCATCGCACAGACCAGTTTTTTCGTAGCACGTGCGACATATATGTCGCACTGTACAGCCCTGCCATACTACGCTTATGTCTACCATCAACTGTTTGGTTGCAAACATTCTTCAAAAAATCCTCTTTTGTCAGAAAAGAGAAACTTACACAGTTTTGGGACAACTTGAAGGCGAGTAAAAGGTGACAGAATTTTCATTTTTGAGTGAACTATTCCTTTAATTATTTTGTAAATTCATGTCAACTGGGCCACTTTTAGGCAGTCAAAATCAAAAACTGTCCTGGTTTACCTGAACTCACCCTGAAAGTCAGTGGTTCTCAACCCTTGTGACTTCCAAGGTTCCCAATAGTCAAAAGTCAAAGGTGCTTGTAACCCTTTTACTAACAGAAACTGTTGCTGTCAATATATAAAAATAATTCATCTAAAGATTTACACATTTGGTGATTTGAACATTACCACATTGTGCCTTCGAGGAAAGACATTATAAATACATGAATCTGTTTCTTTGGTGCTACAGAACTTCTCTGCTTAACTAGCCTACAACTTTTTTTGAAAGGAAAGATAAGCAAACATGTAAGAAGAGTGAAAAAAAAATTCCTCTACAGATGTTTTATGTATGATTGTTGAGAGAGGAAAAATAAAGTCAATATTGTTCACCCAAGTTGTATGCTGCACTACAAAAATAGTACATATGAAGTGACATGATACACTACACTATTTATATTACATTTATACATATATTACAATATAGGTTCTAAGCAGCTAAGCATTTAAATTGTTAAAATATACTTAAATATAACGAGATTGAGGCCCCTTAGGAAGTTTACAGAGTGCCCTAGGGCCCCCAGTTGAGAACCACTGATACACATCAAAGCAAAAAGAAACGTCTAATATTGTGATGCCAAACCTGTGTGATGGAAGTGCAGACTCAGCCATTGAACATACGCCG
This sequence comes from Sinocyclocheilus rhinocerous, assembly GCF_001515625.1. NCBI lineage: Eukaryota > Metazoa > Chordata > Actinopteri > Cypriniformes > Cyprinidae > Sinocyclocheilus > Sinocyclocheilus rhinocerous. The sequence continues at coordinate 164,589 of NW_015659005.1, read as the reverse complement.
ATAAACTAGCACTAATCCAACAATGCAGAACAGTGAAGTAGAATATAAAAAACAAAGAGCAAACCTTTGGCCGCCAGACCTGCCAGTACAGCGGTGTTATGAGGCTGTGTCGGCGGCAGGCTAACCGTGTGTCAGTCAATCTGCCCGTCTGTCCGGTGTTCTCCCCTGGCACGGGCCGTGAAGGGGGTGAAGAACGATGGCAAAAGCGCCCACTATGAGCCACTCTGTGAGAAATGCAGCACCTACATGCGAGCGAGCACAAACGCAGCGGGGGGAAGCGGTGCGTCGCGTCGCACGAAACGAGCAAGTTTGCCGCTCTTGTCCCGTCTTTGCCTAATGCACCGCACCGAGAGCGAGCGTGCCTACCTACATCCTCGGGCCTAGACGGGTCCGCCAAAACGAGGGTTCGCCCCGTTCCGTTACAACGGCAACACTCAAGAATCTCCAACGATTCAATGAGCAGCCGGTATTAGCATCCCAAAAACACCCAAGTGCATACTTTTCAGTCCGCGGGATTTCAAAGTGAATGTTCCATGGCGAATACGCGCTAGTTCGGATACCCCACCTTATCTTATTTCACAGACATCAACAGGTCATCCCGGGACAAATGCACGAACTGTGGGCGAGCCAGACTGAACCAGCGCTGACAGTAGGGGGAGTCAGCCAGACTCCGCCAATAAGAAAATGATTGAACTACTCCTCGCCACAACAACATCGATCACGCTCAAAGTGCCGTCTTCAAATCAAAAACATAAATATAAGCCGTTTGGCTGACAGATTAAAAAGATCCCGGAAATCGGGTTTTTAAATTAGCCAGATCTGACTCCGGAACATCTGCCAGCACGCGCGTTCAGCCATGTCAGTGAGGTCGGTGAAGTGGTTAAACTTTTTGTTGGTACCATTAGTCTGTGCCCATCCCCCACCGCACACCTTCCCCAAATCAATGCCCCCCAAACATCTCAAAGCCACTGGATTTCAGCCAAAATGCCAGGACAGCCGCTCGCGTGACGCAACGCGCCGCGCGGATTCAAAGGCGGGATACTCACCCCTTAGCTGGAGGCCGTTTCAAAGTGTTTCAGTGGAGTCCGACGCGCTCGCTCTCCTTCACTCTCTCGCCTCGTCTGTCTCGCGCTGGAAACAGCCATTCATTGTGGGCATAGGCGCGGAGTCGATCGCAGAGCCATCGAGCGCTAACTCTTTTTCCAGCGGGATGCGCTAACAGTAAATTTGTCACCACCGATGGCAGCTGCCGTGTGGCGGTGTTTGCTGCCGGAAATGATATCCATAGTTAATTCACAGCTTGAGCACAGATTGTCTGAAGAACAGAGTCCTCAGCGGACAGATGGCAGGGGTAAAGAGGGAAATAGCTCCAGTTGAGGGCAACCATATCAAAGCACCAGTCGAATTGATTGATTACTTCTGCTCACCACTTGATGGCAGCACTTGTACATTGAAACTTGGTGACTCTAAGCTGCTGGAAGAAACACTGACGTGCAGCGCTGAAATGTGGCGTAAATTAACTTTATGGGTCACATGAGTTATGTAAAGACCTTGATAATCCTTAGAAAGCTGTTAGCTATAGTTCCATTTGTAGCATGAAATGCTCTTTTGATTTACACTGTTATATGCAAGGTTTCTTGAACAGTTTTTTTTAGACGCTGTGGTCCCCAAATATGATCATCCTGGTGTGAGGGCCCAGAGTCAACTATATATTTTAATTTATAAAGACCAAACTAATAGACCAAAAGGGTGTCACTGGAGCGGTATTCAAAAGGTACTAATATGTAGGCCTACACTTTAGGTACTGAGTAGGGCTTGTTGTTTGTCATTTCTCTGATCACAAATGCAGACATGGTTTTATGTTTACACGGCGCAATGCAACGCAATGTTTTAATGTTTTTGTCTCATCGCTCCGGCTGGGACACGGCATCACAATATGGTAAGGGGCGTAACATTTCCGTCACACGCTTGAGGTATTCGGCCAATCACAACGCACTGGATAGCTGGCCAATCACAGCACACCTCGCTTTACAGACAGATGAGCTTTGTAAAAATGCCCAGAGGAGAAACAATAATGTACAGTATGTGGAAAATAATGTGTTTTTTTTAACCTTAAACCGCATAAACACATTTCATTACACCAAATACACCAAATATTGTTCTTTTTAGCAGCATCATATGACCCCTTTAATTTGAACTTATTTTTATTATTTATTTATTTTTATATAATTGCCCTGTTTTTCTCTAAACTTTTTCACAGAGCCCCTTAGCACTCCCTTGCGGCCCCCCGCTCTAGAAAACAAACACATTCAGCTTCTGTTTACTTTTGAATCTTTTTCAAATCTTTTAAATATGAACCAATTCTTCTAGTTCTCCCATTCTCAGATGATAGTTGAAATGTCCACACATCAGTCGTCCAAACTATCCTGTTCTCCTCACAGTCTTTTATGTCTCTGCTCAGTGCTAATTATGTCTTCCCATTCTGCAGACAACTAACAGCCTTTTTCCAAGAACAAACGTAGCACAGCTATTTAGTACCATATGAAACATTGGTGTGAATTTAACAGCTGGCTAAGATTGGCCAGATGGGACGTGCTACTGAGCATCCTGCACTATAAAACAAGTAAATAATTCTCATTCACCTTAGCAGGCAGAGAGACGCTCAGGTCACGGATGTGAGTTTCTTGCCTACTTATGAAGTTGTCAGGTTTTGTGTACACCAGAATACTTCTGAAGACTTTTTAAAGGAGAAAAACAAGCACTCTGAGCCATTCAGACAGATGGAGCGAGTGGTGTGAAATGGACTTGTTGGTTAAAATTCACAAATGTGCCGAATCTGAGAAGGAGGCGCTTGGATGATAACAGAATGAACAAGTGATCGGGTGAGTTTTCCACCACAGAAGAAGCCTGTAGTCTATCAACAGCCGCTGCTACTCATCCCAGCATGTTCATTTATTCACGCCATCATTTATTCATCTTTCCTCCTCTACCCTGGTCTCCATTTTCAAAGTGAATTTCTAAGTTTCTCAACGAAAGACAGGAACGTGATGTTCTTTCTCCAAGAAAGTCCTCTCGTCACTCCTCACTCAACACAAAATAAGACCTTTGTACGCCAGCATTGTGCATTTTTAGTACTTTGTCGTCCGTTTTACACATAGTTTGGTCGGCGTTTATGAAAACACTGTGTCTGGGCCTCCACCTGCCGCTCCAACAGATGGACGTGAGAGACTAGAGAGTGACAGTAATGGAGGGATGGAGTGAGAGTGTGAGATGAGAAGAAAGATCTGCCTTTTTTAAGCAGTGTCACACACTATCTTTTCCGCTCTACCTTGGCTCATTGCTTGTCTCACTTCTGCGGCACGTTGCCATGGGAACACAGCTGCAGCACTTGAGTCGTGAGTTGGGGAGGCTGGGGGTTGCTATTTAGTAAACCCGTTCGCGTTTCTTCATTGGATTTAGCAAGTGAAAAGGCGGCTTACAGAACCTACAGTCATAGCTCTGCCAATAGTGTGAGCAAATGTGTTGTTTTGTGTTCACTTAGAGGCTTGAAATGTTCTCATCTTGGAGGGGTTTACAAGTCAGCTCTCTCAAGGATCACTTCGTAGTGCATCCAACTCTCTCTATCACTTTTTCTATTTATCTAATGTGTTAAACATGTTTAACATGTTAAAATTTCTTACTCAGACGCAAGGCACACATATTGATGGGACGGTTCACCCAAAAATCATTTAGCTACTCACCTTTATGTTGGTTGGACAAACGTTGACTTTCTTTTGTGAAACGCAAAAGATGATATTTTGGTAAAATGTCTCATTTGTTTGTTTGTTTGTTTTTTCTCACTGGACCAAATCTGTTCAGGCATTCTTCAAAATATCTTCTTTTGTGCTTTGCAGAAGAAAGTAACGCACGCAGGTCGGGAACAATGAGTAAGTAAATGATGACAGAATCCAAAATAGTTCTCCTGTCCCTGCAAAAAAAAAAGTTTTTTGGAATCTTTATTTTTGAGAGTGTGGGTGAACCATCATCTTAAAGGGATAGTCTACCTAAAAATGAAAATGTTGTCATCATTTACTCACCCTCATGTTGTTTCAAACCTGTATGAGTTTCTTTCTTAAGCTGAACATAAAAACATATTTTGAAGAATGCTGGTAATCGAACAGTTGATGGTCACCATTGACGTATTTCTTTCCTAACTATGGAAGTCAATGGGGACCAACAACTGTTTGAGTCTTCAAAATATCTTCTTTTATGTTCATAAGAAAGAAACTCATAAAGGTTTTGGAACGACATGAGGGTGAGTAAATGATGAC
>NW_015659005.1:124433-157090 GCF_001515625.1 Sinocyclocheilus rhinocerous | reverse complement strand
GAGCCATTCAGACAGATGGAGCGAGTGGTGTGAAATGGACTTGTTGGTTAATATTCACATGTTTTTCCGATTTCTGAGAAGGAGGTGCTTGCTGAATGGATGATAACAGAATGAACAAGGGATCGGGTGAGTTTTCCACCACAGAAGAAGCCTGTAGTCTATCAACAGCCGCTGCTACTCATCCCAGCATGTTCATTTATTCACGCCATCATTTATTCATCTTTCCTCCTCTACCCTGGTCTCCATTTTCAAAGTGAATTTCTAAGTTTCTCAACGAAAGACAGGAACGTGATGTTCTTTCTCCAAGAAAGTCCTCTCGTCACTCCTCACTCAACACAAAATAAGACCTTTGTACGCCAGCATTGTGCATTTTTAGTACTTTGTCGTCCGTTTTACACATAGTTTGGTCGGCGTTTATGAAAACACTGTGTCTGGGCCTCCACCTGCCGCTCCAACAGATGGACGTGAGAGACTAGAGAGTGACAGTAATGGAGGGATGGAGTGAGAGTGTGAGATGAGAAGAAAGATCTGCCTTTTTTAAGCAGTGTCACACACTATCTTTTCCGCTCTACCTTGGCTCATTGCTTGTCTCACTTCTGCGGCACGTTGCCATGGGAACACAGCTGCAGCACTTGAGTCGTGAGTTGGGGAGGCTGGGGGTTGCTATTTAGTAAACCCGTTCGCGTTTCTTCATTGGATTTAGCAAGTGAAAAGGCGGCTTACAGAACCTACAGTCATAGCTCTGCCAATAGTGTGAGCAAATGTGTTGTTTTGTGTTCACTTAGAGGCTTGAAATGTTCTCATCTTGGAGGGGTTTACAAGTCAGCTCTCTCAAGGATCACTTCGTAGTGCATCCAACTCTCTCTATCACTTTTTCTATGTATCTAATGTGTTAAACATGTTTAACATGTTAAAATTTCTTACTCAGACGCAAGGCACACATATTGATGGGACGGTTCACCCAAAAATCATTTAGCTACTCACCTTTATGTTGGTTGGACAAACGTTGACTTTCTTTTGTGAAACGCAAAAGATGATATTTTGGTAAAATGTCTCATTTGTTAGTTTGTTTGTTTTTTCTCACTGGACCAAATCTGTTCAGGCATTCTTCAAAATATCTTCTTTTGTGCTTTGCAGAAGAAAGGAACTCACACAGGTCGGGAACAATGAGTAAGTAAATGATGACAGAATCCAAAATAGTTCTCCTGTCCCTGCAAAAAAAAAATGTTTTTGGAATCTTTATTTTTGAGAGTGTGGGTGAACCATCATCTTAAAGGGATAGTCTACCTAAAAATGAAAATGTTGTCATCATTTACTCACCCTCATGTTGTTTCAAACCTGTATGAGTTTCTTTCTTAAGCTGAACATAAAAACATATTTTGAAGAATGCTGGTAATCGAACAGTTGATGGTCACCATTGACGTATTTCTTTCCTAACTATGGAAGTCAATGGGGACCAACAACTGTTTGAGTCTTCAAAATATCTTCTTTTATGTTCATAAGAAAGAAACTCATAAAGGTTTTGGAACGACATGAGGGTGAGTAAATGATGACAAAATGTTCATTTTTGGGTGAACTATTCCTTAAGGTTAAGCCTTTAACAGGGCATTTTCTCATTTTTGTTCTTCTCTCATATACTTAACTCTTGTTGTATAGCGTCTCTGATGGCTTTAACTGTGGTGAATAAGAATGTCATCACTAACATAAACACATAGCACACATACAGTCACCATACTATGTTGTTCTCCCTCTATGCATTGATTAAGAGTCCAACTCTCAGCAGGCCTGTTACACATTGCACATGGCATAATGTCGATAGTACTATTTTCAAATAGAATATGTCGTCAGCCGTTCTTGTAGCAGTGATGGACAATAGAGTCAATAGAGAATGAGTCAATAGAGAATGCCTGAACTAAGGCTCAGCTATGTTCAAGACATGCAGTGTCATATGCATTATATATGCAGTGTTGCGTATGCAACACATATGCAGTGTTGCCTGGTGAGGAAACTCCTGGAAGAGCGTCAGACATTAGTTTCTAAGAGTTAAGCTTTGTAAATGTATGCAAACTCCTAAAAAAATATATATTTTTTTTATTTCAGGAGATCATTTTAAATGTGACTTCCTTCAGCATGTAAAAAAAAAAAAATCATTCGGAATTCCTCAGGTTGCTCACAGGCAGAACCATTTGAAGAACCAGGTGCTTCAAATATCCTATTGTGTACTCCGTGAACTTCAGTATCTATTTCAAGTGCCCGAAAGCCTTTCGCTTGTGATTCATGACTACTGGAGAAACCGTCCACAAGACTTAAGACATCTATTTTGTATGTTCCTCAAAAAACCGAGCATTTTGAAAAGGTTCTTCAGAGGCTTTCACCAGTCTGGGGCTTTTAAAAGTAATAGGCCTACATACCAACAAACAAACTTGAATTTAAAACAGAAAACATCATTTAGAGCAGCTTCTCCAAGACAAGGTACATGAGGTGAGTGGGTGGATAGTTAGCAGTCTTTGATCCTTTGTAGAAGAAACCAGAAATAACAGATGATATTTAAAAAAAATTATGGCATCCTCCTCTAACATAACGGGTGGCTGCATATTGCGGTTGAGATCACGCAGGAGTGGCATCATCCCAGTGTAGAGAGGTCTACCCCGATCTTCACTCTCTCACTCCCCTCCCATTCTCTCTCTGTATCTCTCACCGATCCCACCACAGTGTAGTAAAGCGGACAGGAAGCTAAACAAACAGCGGAATCTTTTCAGTGAAGACCGCGACAGAGGTAAGAAACTTTTATGTCTTTATACCACCTAAATCCGCGATAATCGATGACGGGAATGCCTGGGCGAAATAGATGGAGCACCTCGTTACACATGATCGGAGATCAGGCATCGTGGTTGCCCAGACTGCGCAGAAGCCACCTGCACGCGCTTTATCCAGAAATCATGGAGAAGCCGTGGACGCATTCACGCGTTTCTGGCACAGCGCGTTTTCTGTCCAAATTCATGCGTCTCAAAGCATGTGGGCTTTGAAGCTCAAATGTGTAGGTTTGGCGTGATTTTTCTCGTGAATGTTACTTGTGTGGTGCCATCTGAAAGATCATGCATATTCTTACATAGGATGTAGCCTAGTACACTGGGGGCTGGTCTTAATCTATGGGCATGTAATAACCATGGAGAGCGACTGCAGGAGATGGCACTTAGATCGCCACTGACAGATGTGCGGAGGGGATTTGGTATTAATATACCATGGCGGGGTTTTTTTTTGGCGAACTGCGTGACACGGTTTCGGCTCACCGCAGCGTGCATATGACAGAAGCCCCAGTATTCCATAACTTTGACGCGCTTCGTTTCATCTCATGTATTATGCATGTGTATGTTTGTAAGAAAGCGTCTCCACGAATATTCAGTACTACAGCATAATTGTGAGTGTGATATTGCTTATATGTTATAATTTATGAGTTATACTATATACATTATAATGTAATGTCAAATAAACTATGGTTCAGACAAAAACTGAACAATTGGTTATATTAGTATATTTCATTTCTGTCAAAGAAAATGAATGCTTAGATCGCCACTGACAGATGTGCGGAGGGGATTTGGTATTAATATACCATGGCGGGGTTTTTTTTTGGCGAACTGCGTGACACGGTTTCGGCTCACCGCAGCGTGCATATGACAGAAGCCCCAGTATTCCATAACTTTGACGCGCTTCGTTTCATCTCATGTATTATGCATGTGTATGTTTGTAAGAAAGCGTCTCCACGAACTGTGTGGTGGAATTACATTCACAGCTCACAGATTGTGCGTGTTTGTACGGGTGAGAGAGTGAGAGATTTTGAATAATGATTAGTGTTTCTTTTAATATGCATCGAGAGAAGTAACAGTGTGACACTGGCTTTGATTAGTCTCTATGACTACAGTTACAATGTCCAGGATAACCCGTTGGACATTCTAAATATATTATATCATAAATATCATATTATTATATTCAGTATAAATGCACTCACATTATATAAAAGTAAGCTGGTCTTGTGTAACATCAGTCGATTCTTATCACATTATCTTGATTGGAGTTAAAGATTTAACTGCATACATTCATCAGTAAAACATCTCAATACTGAAAAGAAATTTAGAAATTGCTAATCAATGTCACTAAATGACTTGAAAGTGACAGTGAAAGTGCTTATAGCAGAGCTTAGCAGGATTACAATCCCATTGGTTTGCACAAGTGGGTGCCACAGGGCTCGATCTCACACTACCGGTCATTGATGCTCGTAGCAATTAGCTCAGTTCATCAGCCACATGAGTGCAGTGTTTGTACAGACGCCCTAGGGCTCAAACGACTATGGACACAAAGGTCAAGCCAGGAGGACATTTCAGACAATGTCTACAGGCTTCGTGGTTTGAGGGCGCACAATCTGGTCTTTAAATGGCCAAATGCGGTTGATTCTGCTTGGTGTATGAGATGAAACCGGCGTAATGAAGGAAATGGGCACTATGGATGATGTTGTTCTTGTGCACTTAATGCATCTTTCTCCTCACTGCACAGAGAGACAGTAATTATGATGCCAAGCTCAACTGTCCCTTTGCTCCAAATACATCCCTTAAGATCAGATCCCTGCAGGCTTTCAATGTGCCTTTTAATTAGAGCCTTATAATGATATAAGAGAGACAGAGACTGAGGGAGGAAGTTTGTGTTTTAAGGGGGAGGGGTGTTTTATATTCTGCTTCCCATTAATGAATAATGGCTTTGATTTAGTAATGAAGACTGTGGCTGTGTTGCATATGATGTCAGAACTGTTATGCTTTTGGGGGGCAGTAGTTGTTTTTAATCACATCAAGTTTAGGCAGCACATTAATTCTGTGTAAAATTAAAAATAGTTTAAGTCAAGTCAGTTTTGCTTTGATTCAGTGGTAAATTATGTTGTAGAGAAGTGCTGACGAGTGCTATTTAGAAATCATATGACTTGCTGCCTTAGCAAGCAACATAATCTATAAAACCGAAGAGCTGTGGTGATTAGTTATAATGGTGAAGGTATCAATGAGAGATGATATCAGTGTAACTCTGCATTGGTAAACATTTATCAAGAATGTTTTTGTTATATTGTAACTTCTAGGAAAGAAATAGGATGTCTTTGCCCTTGGCAAGTAAGGAACCTGTTTCATCTAGCCAGTATCTTGCAAATGTTGTCATAGTAATGAGGCTCTGGGTAATTAATAAATTATTTGGCTTATGTAATAACAGATTTTTTTTTTTTTTTAGATTAAACTGAATGACAGTGTCCATGCTGTGATGACAAAGAAGTAACTACACAACATTGCATTATTTTAAAATTGAAACTAAGCTGATACTTTAGGTATTCTTAGATCTTTATTTTAGACTCTATAACTACACTTGCCCCATCACCATGCCCACATGATCCTAAGTATTTCAAATATAAACATGTAGGAAACATTTGAATTCAAAGCAGTAAACAATTTGGAAACAAATATACATAATGTAATATAATACAATAATGAAATATATACATTACCATTTAAAGGTTGAGAAGTTTACAAGCACAAATTTTTAATGATTTTGAAGTCTCTGATGTTCACCAAAGCTGCGGTTAGTTGAGTAAATAATATTTTGAAATATTATTACGGTTTAAAATAACTGTTACCATTTTAAGATAATTTAAAATTTAATCAGAAAGTTCAAAAGAACAGCATTTATCTGACAATAACATTTTTTTTTTAACAATCAAATAGTGTTTACTATTCATTTTGATCTGTTTAATGCACCCTTTGTGAATAAAATAACTTATTTTTAAACAAAAAACTTGAACTTTTGTATGATGGTGTATACAATATACAAATTACAAATAAATAAATAAAACAACTCTAAAAACGCAATGACACTGTGTGCTTGTCACTTTCACAAATGTACACACTTACTCATTTTGTGAATTCAAATCAATTTATAACCCTGACATGAAAGTGTAAATGCTTGATATTTTCACGTTTTTGCAACTTGTACTATCACCTCAGGAGCATGCTGCTGGTACATGATTTCACCCCTGCAGTTCATTTCGAATTGGATAAACTGATGTGTTACAACTCAAACCATGTTACAACACTCCCCCTGACGAAAATTTAGTTACATTTTAAGAGACATGGAAATTCTTAAAGACTCATGCAGATGTCTTCCAGGTATTGTCTAATATGTGTCATTCTATACACACATTAGACCCACACAAATTCACACATAATTTGCATTCATTGGTATGAATTTGCACTTGAGTGTGTGAAAGCAGATTTGTTTCTGTGGGCTGGTATAGTGGACATGTTGCCCACCTAAACATGCTTATCATCTTCACACGTTTGCCCAGCGATGTCAAGACTCTCCTCTCCAGATGATCTACAACTTCCTGCCAGTCAGGCTGTCTGAGTGTGTGTTATGATGATGTACTGATTGTAATTGTTGTGTGTGTGTCTCCTCATTACGGAGTCTCATGATGATGGGTTAATGAGGCTTGCCTGTTTACCTTACTGTCACTTCCTATTGGCTGGCTCAGGGGACTAATTACACTCCCAGTACTACGGGGGGCCCTAAATTACCGTAAGCACTGCTATTACAGCATGGATCTGTTAGAATGTGTATGCAGACAGTCTGCGGACATGTTTGTTGAGGCTTTGAATGTTCATATATATACATTAATACATTCAAAAATAAAGTATGGAAATGTTTCCTCCTTTCAGTCGTCACCTGAAAGTGCTTCTTTTTTACATTTACGGAGTAATATCTGAGTTGCGTTGCCTTTTGGTTGTTTGTTTGTTGCTATATGGTTGCTAATGTGTTGCTAGATGGTAACTCAGATGTTGTGGATGGTTGTTAGGTGGCAGTTTACAAGCCCAAGTCAAAAAAGCCCACCCTCAAACCTCTATAAGGCCCCTTTTCAGTGTAAGTCTATGGGATTTTTTGTAAGTGCAAGTCAGTTTGACAGAAAATACGTATTTTTCCTCCAAAAAGTGCACTTCTCCTCAATAAGTTGCATGACTTTTCATGCGCGTACCACAAACAATGTGAGCTATGCACCAGTATAGTGAATGCTTTAGTAAGCACCACCAATATGAGTTTAATAAACAGACATTTTAATTATTATATGAGTAATTGTACACCCGTCACGCCGCGTTCGACCATAAAGTGGTTTAGTATCATGTCGTCTATGTATTCTTTAAGCCTTCTCTCTTTTTTGATTGGTCTAATTTTCATCACATCTAGACCGAGCCACTCTTAGAGGTGGATTGGGACGGAAAATAGATTGATATAGTATTTGAGGAATGAATGAAAATGACAGAGTGTGGAGAAAGAATTGATTAATATTCTCTCTGCATATATGTAAACTCATTTTCTGAGAGCAGACCTCTCATTCTCTTTCTCTCTCTCATTCCTTCACCCACACCATTCCCACCTCTGACATTTAAAAGAGCGATGTTACGATGTTCGTCTTTGCACTTTACCAACTCCGAGAAAATGACCTTTCATTCACTCAGAACGACACTTAAAAGTATCTAGCACAGCAGGAACTTTTCAGAGTAAGCTCTCTGTTCAACATTTAGCAACAATTTTACATTATTTTATAACTCAGCGCTCTGAAATGGCCTACTTGATTGTGATTGGTCAATAAATCTTGGTCGGTGTAGGTCCATATTTACTTTTTGACAGGAATGAAAACGAGGCTATGAGGGATAGAATTATAGTGCGTTCAATGGATTGTACTGTTATTTACCTATCATGACTTTCCAAAAAAGAAAAAAAAACTTTCAGTAGACAAAACCTCCATAAACAGCCGGACCTATACAGTGTATGCCATTGAAAAGACTGAAAGTCAGTCTTCACAGCCTTGTATTTATCTGTCAAATTCGATATGACATATAACCTGACTAAGGTCTAATTTGATCAGTAAACTTTCTGTTTGTTATACATGCGCACTGCAGGTGCCCGCCGCTTTAAATATTCAAGCTGTTTAACATCATGTGGATTCTGATTGGCTGTCATTGTTTTTTATTGTACTTCTATGTTGCTATATTTATAGCTGTGGTGTGAACTTCTATTCTCATAAAATTAGAATGACTATTAAAACATTATGGTTATAGTTATTATCGTGCTGTGAGCAGGACGTAATGGAAACCAGCACTACTTTTACTACTCGTTTACTACCAGCCTGCTACTGGTATCACACTGCAGATTCATACAAACACAACAAGCACCATCTAGTGTCCCAGTTATTGTTTGTAGTGAAAATTACCTATATAGGTGGACTTACAGTAGGTATTAATATTACTGTAATAATGTTTATTTGTTAACCTTGTTGCTAGACTGATTACTTTATTGTAATGGTTATTTTTTATGTACAGAAGTTTTAACAATATATAGGTTAATTATAAAAAATAACTAGGCCTGTAATGATTATAAAATAATAAAATCAAGATCTCATATCCACATATCTATTTACTTGGTGTGTAGCTGTGTAATTAGAGGGATAATGTACAGCCAGAGTGATCTTGTATCACCCCGAAGGGGTTTATTTTGTGATAATGACAGTCTGACGGTACATTATCCCTTGCATAATACACGTTTTGGCTAAGATCAGGAATTTGTTTGAGTATTCCATCCCAAGAAAGAAAACAAATTGGTCCATCACTCTCTCAACCTCAAATTGACGATCGTTGCAAAGATAATGTCCGAAGAGCAGTGTTCTACACTGGCAGCAACATTACCACACAACACTGATAAGAGAAATAGGGACAGAGAGAGAGAGAGAGAAAGAGGAAGAGATTTGCGAATTAACATAGATATTCAAATATGTCAAATACGCAGATGTGTCAAATGCGCATTCAATTTAAAGTCACTGCAATGTGCCCCCTGTTGAAGCATTTGATTAAAATATTTTCAAATATTATGTTGCTGGCTATTTATAAGCCTCACTTAATATAACAAACAACTTATATTTTATGCTTTGATGACTATGAGCACTAGAAAATCATTTTGAAGAGACATTAGTGACTTGACCTGAAACTAATTGAATTGTTTTGTTTTATAAGAGCAGTATGTATCATTTCTTCTTTTGTACACATCTGAAATAGATAATTATTTACATTTAGTGATATGCATTTGCAGTAAAGGAAAGATGTCAGTGAAAACCGATGTCCCAATTAACATCTGTTGCAGCATTTTCATCATGCTTACTGATCTTTAATCACCTAGCTAAGTTGGATTTTGCATCACAATTAGTGCATCATAATTGTTCTTTTTTGTATATCTTACTCTTGTTTTGCAATATGACAGATCTGTTTATCAGTGCCTGGGTCAATACAGCTGTTCAGCTCATTGACTCAGAGACCTTGATCACATAAATATATGTGAGAGACAGGCACACACACACACACACACAGGGTTAGTTTTCAGGCTATACATACAGAAACTGACTGCGTGTTCATATATGAGCAAGAGAAGGCGTACGTGGTGAGAGACTTTGTGTGTGTGTGTATGAAGGGGTACCATCTGCCATCTACAGCACTCTATGCCAGGCCCGTTATCCCCCTATCATCCACTAGTGAGTGTGTGAAGCATACAAACCTGGGAGACCGAGAGAAAGAGACAGAGAAGCTGAGAAATAGGAGGATTTGTAGCAATAAGTAACCAGGAATGTATTGGTGATCCTTTCTTCTCTCTTCCCTGCTTCGGTTAGAAGAACCACTGTTCAGAGAGCAGCTCCGAATCACAGATACTGGTGTTTTTTCTACCTGTCCCAGTTCAGTGTTTTGGCAAAAACATTTTTCTGAGTCTCTGCCCACATCTCAACTCGCACCCTCTATCTCTCTCTCTCTATCATCTCTCTGTCTCAGTATGCCAAGCTTTCTGTAGTTTTACTGCTTAATCTGATATGTAGTTGTTCTCTATCACATTTAATGGTGTTAGAGGAAAGAGCAGGACCTCACAGAATCTGCAGGAGCAGAATTCAGCGGGGGCTAGTTGCACCAGCTGTGAATAACTTACAACTCAGCCTAGTTGGAAATTAAATGAGCGGCGCTAGGCTACAACTTTTGCACTCCTAAATATGTGAACATTACACTATTAAATTTAGTTAAAACATAACCGTATGGACTATCTAAATATTCACAAAAGCCTCCAACCATGAGTAACGTCTGGAACCAAATGGCAAGGTGATTGGATTACAAAAATGAGATCATGTTCTGTGTGAAAGACTTAAATCCTTCAGACACATACGCTGATGTTGACATTTACACTCGTACAGCTTTTAAGAGATTGAACATTAAATGAATAAATGACTTCTTAGTGAGTCTTGAGCACAAAACCTAAACAACACACCTCGCCTGATATTACTTGTTCATGTTGTTTTGTTACTATTTTTGATAGCTTTTCTTTATATGTTTATCTTATAGTTTAAGATAGACTTCTTAATATACATTATATATAACTATATAGATTTCATAGACTATAGATTTCATTCATTTTAATTGAATTTCATCACCATTGACTTTCATTGTATAAGCAATAAATAAATAAATAACAATGAGACATTTCTCAAAATACCTTTATTTGGAACAACATGGATAGAATCTCCATTTTTGGGTAAACTACCCCATTAAGAACTAATGGTGCAACCTAATTAAGTGAACTGAGTTTTAACTTTTAGTTTAGTGCAAACTCTATGTCTCACTTTAAGTAAGGCCGTACATATGGCTTGTGCAACCCATACAGGTCTTTTATATCCACCTTCTGACAACGGACACTTTCATTGAACTGTAACTGGACATTTTCTGTCTTCAAAATTGAATGATGCTTTAATAAAGTAGAAGCAAGAAGCGGAAAAATGAGGACATGCAGCTTCCTGCCCTGCACAGTGGTGTTTTCATTACCTAAATCATAATGATTTTCCCAGCTCTGGATTGGTGCACAGCATGGCCCTGAATAGTTAAGGGACACTTTAATAAACAGAGTATCGTGAAGTGAGAATTAATTCACCACCCATTCACTGCCTGTTTGCATTTGGTTTTGTTTGCAATCTCACTGCAAGAAAAAAAAAAAGGAATGGTTGAGCCTGTTGTGTGCTTTCTGGTTTGATTTGATTCTCTCCCATACATATTTATACTGCCTGTGCACTTCAAGGCAGGCTGGAGTAATGTGTTTAGTGTGTTAAATGAGAATGCAAATGGTTTTAACGCTGGTTTTGTTTGAGCTTGATTGTTGCTAAAAATGGTAATGATATTCATGTGCTTTATTTGTAATAATGTGAACAATAACTGAAAACACACCTGGGAAAGGGCTAATTTCAGAGTAGTCCTCCAGAGAGCAGCTTCAAACTTGAAGGCTTCTAAAGCACATAATCCGTGAAACTGTGAGGATCCCACAACTCCCACTGGATTTGTTGCTTCTTTTCGGTCTTTCGTTAGTGCAGCGATTCTACAAGAATGACTTTCGCTATCTGTGTACTTTTTTCACAGCAGTCCTCTGTAGGAGTTTGAAAAGCTGCGAGTCAAACAGAATCCTGACTCTCTTCATAGAGCTGAAGCCAGTAAAATAAAACTGACACATAGTGCTGCATCTGTGTTATAAGTTTAGCTTAGACTGGTTGCATCAAACTGGCTTTCCTCTAAAATTGGTGACAAAACTATTGTTGGCTTAAACAGAAATATGTATTTTTATTTTCTCAAAAAGAAATGGATATATTGCTATTTCTCTGCCTTTAAACACATTTAAGAGGTGAACATCCATGTAAATATCAAGAAGTAGAGAATGGTTCAGGCAACATGGAGGTCATTGGTTTGTTTTCCTGGAAATGCATGAATTGGACAACTGTATATTTTGAATGCAATCCAAGTTGATTTGGATGAAAGAAACTGCTTTCATCCACATGCATAAATGTAATCTGTATGTATGTTTTGAACATGTGACCTACAGCACGCTGTAACACTCTGAGGTCACTAGAGTCAACTTTACTGAGAGCCTTTAAAGGGATTCATTCACTTGGCTTCACTGAAGAGTGAATCAGAAACGTTCTTTTCTTCTTACATACGCTCATTCGATTTGTTATGCCCACTGTTGCTCAGCAAATATAGTTTTTTATTTTTTAAAAATAAGAGGTTGACTGGGCACAGTAATTATAATGAATGGAATATACTGCAACTGTGTTAGTTAAATTACATTTAGATTTATAAAACACACCTTCCTATTTTGGACACTTCTTACGAATACTATATTGTGCCAACATTTCTTATTTTTTGAACAGTTACAGTGTGCAAATATATTTCTCCTTGATATGATGCTCAATAAAAAAATTATTAGTGTTGTTCTGGGAATTTAAATTTTGACTAGTTAATTTAGATCAAACTGGTTTTTTTTTTAACAAGAACCGTGATACCTGTAAAAGTGAAACATCACAAGTGATTCTGTTTGAGGGAAGTGCATCCTCAGTTAGTGGGCCGACACATGCAGCGGCACACATTTCTGAGTGTGTGAACGTGTGTACAGAAGAGGTCACTTTACTGGTCTGTGCTCAGGCCCTCATCAGACTGACATGTTCACTCAAGCACAGCATGTTTGCAAGGTCAGCAGTCACCAATGGGACTTCCATTGCTAACTCTTTCTCCCTGTGGACCTACACTAGTATTATACAGTTACTGAGGCACATAAATGGAGACACAGCCGCTAGACTGGGGCTAAATGTGTCCGTTGAGACTTACCAGGGCACTTCTCTTCTGGTGCTTTTTAAACTCAATATTTATACACTGCCATTCAAAACTTTGGGAGTAGTAAGATTTTTAATGCTTTTTAAAGAAGTCTCTTATGCTCACCAAGGCTGCATTTATTTAATCAAAACTACAGAAAAAACTGTAATATTGTGAAATATTATTACAATTTAAAATAACTGTTTTCTATTTTAATATACTTTAAAATATAATTTATTCCTGTGATGCAAAGCTGAATTTTATCAGCCATTGCAATAATATTTCACAATATTACAGTTTTTTTTTCTGTATTTTGATCAAATAAATGCAGCCTTTGTGAGCATAAGAAACTTGTTCACTTGGTCAGCTGCAGCCCAAATAAACTCCATACTCATCTATTAATCTATTAACTCCCCAAACTATCTTACTCTCTTTCTCTGTCACTATTTCTCTCTTTGTGAGTCATGACTGACTTCTATTTTCAGAACCATGGACAGCTCAGTTACTTCTGCGCTCAATCAGGAAAACATCACATGCTGCAGACTTGCTCCCATCATGCAGAGATTAACTGCTTTCTGATGCACAGGGTTTTACATGCTGAGCAGGGCATGCATTTAGAATTGACCTATCGGTAAGCCCCGCCCCCCTTAGTTACTGTTGCTCCCTCGGACAAACAAACGGAGCTGCTCACTGTCTCACAATGTCTGCTGTCAGTGTGAAAACCTTGTCCCACGATGTTTTTGCACAATTTTGGACACCGAAGGGCCACCATTCAAGTGGGAATTAAATATCACATGGAGGGATACATAAAAGATTTTAAAATATATACGGTGGGTAACTCGAAGTGAGGGTTTACTGATCACAGTGCAAGTGGGAGAAGTCTCATGTTACGGTCGTCATGATCGCGGATGACAACATGCAGGATCAACACTGTTCATGTATCGCAGGGTACGATTAAATTAATGTACATTTAACCAGTTTAATATGGAGAGGCACTGAAATGTAGACCTTTGTTTATGTGTTTTTGACTTACACTGTACATGATGTGAGAACAGTTCGCTATTTAGGTTTGTAATAGCATTGACTCACTCACTTTAACGTTAGCTGGTTTTAGCCAGAGACACCTTGCTGAAACGCAAGATGACATTAACGTTCTGCTTGAGCAGATGAAAATTGTAACTTAATGAGAGTATGACAACCAGAAAATGAACGTTTTTGTCTTCATTGGGATTGGGGTTGAATGCTTAGGGACATTTTGCTCTGTTTTGTTTGGGTTTAGGAAATGTAATAAAATAAATTCTATTGCATAACCTCTCAGGATACCTGGAATCAGTGTTAAGTACCACAGGCACATCGTTTTTCCATTTTCGTAGCATAAACGCTATCAAGCCGATGAAAGCTTCGGATCTTCCAATGTTTCTCTGTGGCGCTGAAACCTAAAGATGTCCGAGTTCCGCTCCCCGTGCAACTGATACTCGACTGCCATTGGCTCATCTGCGTTCGAGGGGAGGGGCTTACCGATAGGTCAATCCATAAACACTTTACTTGGCTTTACTTTAATTATTTCATTTATTCATTTGGATCTCACAAGATATAAGTTTGTGTTAAATTACAATTACAATGTTTACTGTTGCATTAATTTTCACTTTTACCTCAGAATATAGAATTGTAGAGATTATCAGTAGCCCCTCACTGCAGAACAAAGATCCAGGGGGCGGGGTTGGATCCACATCTAGGGGGTGGAGATGGTAGGTTTAGGGGTGGAGATGGGTGGGTTTAGGGATCAGGGGGTGGAGACGGGTAGGTTTAGGTATATGTAAGATGGGAGGAGTTAGATCTGGATCCAACCTGGCCCCCTGGATCTTGTGTTCGGCAGTGAGGACCATCTCCAGATTTCACTAACCATGGAATTTCCACATCTTTGATATTATACTCTTTTGCAAATCATATTGCTGACTCGAATGTTGAAAGAAAAATTTACTAAAATTAATTGGTGCTTCATTGTGTGCCACGCTCATTTCTGTAAAAAAAAAAAAAAAAAAGAAGAATAGAGAAAATATATTCCTGATTTTAAATCAAAGCCTGGATAACTAGACACATTTTTTTTTGCACAAAACATGGAGGTGAGCATGTAGTCTAGTGCCAGAAGAAATCACTTTACTTACTATTTTACTGCAGGATGTAACATTTAGGCTTCCCGTTGAGCCAAATGTCTTACGAGGCATATAATGGATTAGAAGACTTTTATTTCCTCTCAAACCCTAATGTTCCCTTTAAATTTTGATGAAATAATCTTGGTAATGGAAGAGGCCATAGATAATAGAATCCTATTGAAGATTTTAGATTCACAGTAAGGGGTGAAGTAGAGGGCTGATGCTGAACATTATGGTTCGTTTAGTTTTCGCTTTACTGTTCACTCCATGCAAAAGCGTTCACCAGGATTAGCACAAACCTTGGGTGTTTTACTGATTTTGCACAGTTCCTCTGTCAGTGGCCAGCCCCTCAATAAACTGCTCTTTGTGCGATCTCTAAATCTGATCTATTCCATGATTTTGCATTAGTGGATTAGTAATGATGCATTGCCCAATGGGCTTCCCTCTTGCATGTGATTGGGTCAGGAGATAAGGAATCAGGTCAACTTGTGTCTGGCACCACAGCATTTCCCACAAATCTCAGCAGCCTTTGTATTTCAGGGTAAATGTTGATTTCCATGCCAAAGCAGGGGGACCTCGGGGGCAGCGATTCCCCCTTACAAACACAAATTTCATGTCTCTGCCTGACAACCAATCATAATGCTTTATGCTACTTGTGCAAGATGCATGCCTAATTTGTTCTAAGTGAGTCATATGTCACCCTGACACATATGTTGACTTGAATTACTGCTTTGTGTGTGTGTGTGTGTGTGTGTGTTTTCATGCACACATCAGTGAGGTTCAACTTTTGTCCTTTTGACACTAAAAGTCAGACAAAAATGCTCCTGACTAAAACACCAGTTCTTTCTAAAGCACCAGTATCATTTACCAGTATCTTTCTTTTCTACCGGTATTTTTCTTTTAAATATTGTGTAGCTATTAATATTTGATATTTCTATTTTAGATTTTTTTTTCATGTAGGGAATCTATAGGTTTTATCCACGTGAAGGATATATAAATAGATCAATTAGTTTGAAGTGGCTAAATATTGTAATGTAATTTAATAATGTCATTACATAAGTGTCCTACACTGTAATGTAGTATTTCCTATATTTTGTTTGTTTTCTGGTAAAAAATAAATAAGTAAATAAATAAAACAAAATAAAATAAATACGGAGCATTTATGGCTGAGTCGATATTGAATAACTTACATTTTAGACACAATACTGCCGGTTAGGTTATAGGGAATCTATAGGATTTATCCCTGCAAATAAAAATAGATCCATTAGTTTTAAGTGGCTAAATATTGTAATGTAATTAATAATGTCATTTTTGGGATTGCATAAGTGTCCTACAGTGATATTTATTGGTGTTTCCTATATTTTGTTTGTTTTCTGGTTGAAAATAAAATAAAATAAATTATGTGGTTATGGCAGCAAGTTGATATTGAATAACTTACATTTTAGACACAATACTGCCAGTTCGTTGTCTATTTTTGCTCCACCCAGTAGTTTCGAAGGATCACCTAGCGTTTCTGAAGTCATTGTTTTTGAACAAACTGCTTGAGTGATTCAATGACTCATAAAATAGCCACTTGCTGTGTTCCTGAATGAATCGGCACATTTGAACAAAACAGTTAAATGAATAATTTAATGATTCACTCATATATACAGTCACTTACTGCCACCGTCTGGCATAAGGATGTAACTGCAGAAAGAGTCACTGATTATTCCCCACCACAGAATGAACAGCGAAACAAGCAGAGAACAGAGAATCCCAGTGCTGTTAGACTGTCAGCACTCTTGGGACGCCGCTCAAATTCAAGTACCGTAACTAAATATTGCATAATATGAAATAACTTTTCCCAAACAAGCTTTGTGTATTGCCAAGCAATGCACAGACTGGAACTGTAAATTTAATTTAACTCCTTTTCAGTGACTGATTTCATTTTTAATAGCTATACACCTCTGTTACGTTCCACGTGTGTTTTGTGTATATTGTGTTTCTTTCTGCTCTCCTGTCCTTTTGTTATTGTTGCTCCGCTTCTAGGTCGGTGTTTACTGGCTGACGCGACTGCCAATCATCATTATGACGTCATGATGTTTTGCCAATCGGGTGACGTGCCAACTGTATTTGAGGACTCGAGCTGATTGTGTGTGGGTGCGCCATGCCAGCGTACCTCGTTCTCTAACGCGGTCCTGATGTTACATGTATCTTGCTGTGCGTTTTAATCTATTTAGAGATTTGATTCTTAGCTATTGACTTGTACTAAATTGGAGGCTGGTTTGTAGATGTGTCGAACGTAATCGGTATGGCTGATTTCGACTTCGAAAGTTTTGTTAGTGCACCAACTGTCGAACAATTAGATGCGTGCAGAAAGGATGATTTGTTGAGAGTTGTTGAGCATTTCCAAATTTCAGTCTCTAGACAGCAGTTAAAAGAGATATTAAGAGAGTCGTGGTGCAGCATTTAGGGGAACGAGGGGTGTTGGTGTTGGCTGGTAGTTCACCTGGCGTTGACGGTCGCTCTTCTGGGTTAGGCAAGGGGGAAGCGAGCGGAGCTATTGCGGCGGAGGGTTCCGAAGCCAAAGTTGCTCTGCCGCCCTTCGAACCTTTTTCTCCGGCTGAGTCTGGAGGTAATGCTCGCCTCAAACTACGTCTTGCGAGACTTCAGAGTGAAGAGCGCGAGAGAGTCGCGGAGAGTCACGCCGAAAGGGAACTGCGACTTGAAATCCGCCGGCTGGAAATCGAGGCGGACACTCAAATCAAGTTGCGAGAGCTGGAGCTGAATGCGGCCAGAAACGTACCGGTTCCACCTGTGCAATCTGCGCAGAATGCTGTACTTTCGACTGACTCTGGATCATCCGGGCGTACGTTTGATGTGAGTAAACGTATATCTCTTGTGCCTCAATTTAGAGAAGCCGAGGTTGATTCTTATTTTAATGCATTCGAACAAATTGCCTCCGCTTTACAGTGGCCTATAGATGTTTGGCCTTTGCTTCTGCAATGTAGGTTAATTGGCAAGGCTCAAGAAGTATGTGCTGCTCTGTCTTTGGAAGACAGTTTGGACTATGACGTCGTCAAAACGGCAATTTTGCGAGCATATGAACTCGTGCCTGAAGCATACAGGCAACGTTTTCGGAGCCATAAGAAAAATTCAGGTCAGACGTTCGTAGAATTCGCTAGAGAAAAATGTGTATTGTTCGACAAGTGGTGTACATCGAATAGGGTGTCAGATTTTCAGGTGTTGCGCGAATTAATTCTCTTGGAGGAATTTAAGAGTTGTATTTCTGACCGTATAGTGGTTTACCTCAATGAACAAAAAGTAATTTCTTTGTCTCAGGCATCTGTTTGTGCTGATGAGTTCATATTGACCCATAAAAATGTTTTTACTCCGGCTCGTACTGAGAAAGTTTTGCCTGTGCCTACTAAGACCAGTCACGCTTGACAAGTAATGCTACGAAACAGAGAGAGCATAGGGAGTGTTTTTATTGTCATAAAACTGGACATGTTATTGCTGATTGTCTTACCCTGCAGCGCAAGCAACAAGGCACTGGTACTAGTAATGTTGTCTTTGTGAGAACTGTTGATATTAACGATGTTGAGAACTATGGAAAACTTGATGCTAGTTATCAACCTTTTTTGACGGAAGGGTTTGTATCTGTTGATGACAAGCATACAAATCAGGTAAAAATAACCATGCTTCGTGATACTGGCGCCCAGCAGTCCTTCATAACGACTGACACATTGCCTTGTCCTGAGCAAACCTTCTGTGGTAGTCATGTGTTAGTCCGAGGTATCGAAATGGGTACAGTAAAAGTTCCTTTGCATCAGATTTATTTAAAATCAGACTTGTACACTGGAGTTGTGAAGGTTGGAGTGCGGGACAATCTACCTGTGCGAGGCGTGAATTTTATTCTGGGAAATGACATCGCTGGTGGGAGAGTTATGCCTTTGTTAGAGGTTTGTGATAAACCTGTTTTGTTGGCATCCGATGAATTGTTGGAAGAGTTTCCTGAGGTTTTTCCTGTCTGTGCTACTACGCGTGCCCAGGCTCGCAAATTTGCGGACGCAGATGACTTGCTGTCAACTCTTATGGCCCCTACGTTTGAGCATGATGTGTTAGTGGTTGATGATTACCCTGAAGAAAAATCTGTATTTTCAAGTTCAAGTAACTTGAAACTGTCTGTAACACGTGATAATCTTATCAGTGCTCAACAAGATGACTTCACGTTGCGTAAATGTTTTTCTTCTGTTGTTTCTCTAGAGGTGGCACAGGAGAGAAAAACTGCTTTTTGCATGGAGAATGGAGTGTTGATGCGTAGATGGTGTCCAGACGATTCGAATGACTTTGAATGGAATATGTCAAGCCAGATTGTCGTTCCCGTATGTTACAGACAAATGGTACTCTCTCTGGCTCATGACCATGATTTATCTGTACATCTGGGTATTAAGAAGACCTACTATCGAGTATTGAAACATTTCTTCTGGCCTGGATTAAAAACTGATGTGGTGAAGTATTGTAGAACGTGTCAGACCTGTCAGTTCTCAGGTAAGCCGAATCAGACCATTTGGTTCCTATACCGGTTCTAGGGGAACCTTTTGAGCATGTCATTGTTGACTGTGTGGGTCCGTTGCCCAAAACAAAAGCTGGTAACCAATACTTGTTGACAATGACGTGTGCAGCGACACGCTTTCCCGAAGCGATTCCGCTGAGGAAAATAACGGTGCCTGTAATCATTAAAGCGCTGGTGAAATTCTTTTCATTGTTCGGACTGCCCACAGTGATACAGACTGACCGTGGTACGAATTTTATGTCAAATCTTTTTGCTCAAGTGTTAAAAACCTTGAAAATTTCTCACAGAATTTCGAGTGCGTATCACCCAGAAAGTCAAGGAGCCTTGGAAAGGTTCCATCAGACATTAAAGGCTATGCTTCGTAAGTACTGTATGGACACGGGTAAGGACTGGGACGAGGGTACACCTTTAGTCTTATTTGCTGTTAGGGAGGCTGTGCAGGATAGTTTAGGATTTAGTCCTGCAGATCTAGTATTTGGTCATGCGGTGAGAGGTCCAGTTAAGATGCTCAAAGAGGACATGTTATCTATGGAAACAAGTGTCAAAACGAATGTACTGGATTATGTCAGCAAGTTTCGCGAACGATTGCACCAGGCTTGTTCAGCGGCAAAAGAGGCGTTGATGAACGCACAAGTCACAATGAAGACTCACTTTGATCATAAATCTGTTTCGCGCGATTTTAAAGAAGGTGATCAAGTGCTGGTTTTATTGCCAATTGTCGGTTCTGCTTTTTCTGCACGTTTCTCGGGACCGTACGAAGTGCTGAAAAAATTGAGTAATACAGATTATGTAATTCGTACTCCTGATCGCCGAAAGAAATCTCGCGTGTGTCATGTGAATATGCTGAAGGCGTTTCATGTTCGAGAGCCATCGCTGGGAGATGTCGCGAAGGTTATGCAATCTGAAGTCACTAATTTACCGGTTACTGCATTGGTTTGTGATGCTACTCCTGATAGTGAAGATGACGGAGTAATTGTTAGACACACGCACCAACAGTGTGCTAGATTTAAAAACTCTAAGATTTTAGCTGACTTAAATTCTCACTTAACTCATTTGACTGAACTTCAGAGATGTGATATTAAAGAGTTGATTTGTTCTTTTCATTCACTTTTTCGCGATGTTCCTTCTTGTACCACTGTACTTAAACATGACATCGATGTCGGTAATGCTGTCCCAGTGAAACAGCATGCGTATCGAGTTAACGCTCTGAAACGCTCTGTGATGAAAACCGAGGTGGCGTATCTGCTTGAAAATGGGTTGGCGAGGCCGAGTGGTAGTCCGTGGAGTTCTCCATGTTTGCTTGTAACTAAGAGTGATGGATCCGCTAGATTCTGTACAGACTATCGAAAGATAAATGCATTGACTGTTCCTGACTGCTATCCGTTACCGCGCATGGAGGACTGCGTGGACACACTTGGGCCGGCAACGTTCGTCAGTAAACTGGATTTGTTAAAAGGCTACTGGCAAGTGCCTTTAACAGCCCACGCATCGGATATTTCTGCGTTCGTCACTCCAGACGATTTCATGCAATATTGCGTAATGGCATTTGGCATGCGCAACGCGCCGGCTACATTTCAAAGACTTATTAACCTCGTACTTGCAGGAGTTCCTAATTGTAATGCTTACTTGGATGACCTTGTAATCTATTCTACTGATTGGTCGGAACACGTTTCAACTCTTCATAAAGTGTTTACACGTCTCGAGAATGCTTCTTTAACGTTAAACCTTGCCAAATGTGACTTCGGTCAAGCTGCAATCACGTATTTGGGCAGAGAAGTGGGTCAAGGGCAAGTAAGACCTATAGAGGCGAAGGTAAGCGCTATCGCAGAATTTCCGGTTCCTGCTTCGCGAAAAGAACTGCGCAGATTCTTGGGGATGGCCGGTTATTACCGGGACTTTTGTCAGAATTTCTCTACCGTTGTTAGCCCATTGACGTCACTCATCAGTCCTTTGTGCAAATTTTTGTGGTCTAATGAATGTCAGAATGCTTTTGAGAATGCTAAGGCTTTATTATGTTTTAATTTGGGTGACACTCATGTTTTTGTTTCCTTTTCTTTCCTATGGTTAGACTTAATGTTAGACCAAATTACTTGTATCTTCTCTCAATACGCTCAGTAAAGTCTTTCTAAGGAACATTTCAGTATTTTCTTTTATCCGCACCACACCCAGTAACAGCTGTCCCACCTAAATGTTACGGTATCATCCCTTCTTAACATCAAGCACATGACAACCTCACTCTCTTCACACCCCGTTCACAGTCTGGTCATCCTTCCTCACTCCCACATTACCTCCCTGCACTGCTTGATTATCACAGGTGAGCCGGCACTGGGCGCGCAGCCGTATTCAGGCTGGTCGAGGGAGATTGAGCGTTGAAAGGTGTTTATAAGCGCATGCTGTCATGCTCTGCTACTAGCAGGGGTTAAAATGACAACAGTTGTAATGACTGTGCAAAATGGGATTATTGCAGTGTTGAGATTGTAACACACTGTGGTCCTAAACAATACAAATGCAGAAGGGGGTAGTGCATAGGTTGATATGGTAAGCGCTGTTGTTCAATGTGCACACTACGTTACATTGATCTGGCTTACTTTGTTGAGGTTTATGAAGGATGAAGAAGCCTGCAAATGCAACAGTTGTTTTTAGTAATGTTACCGTATTGAAAGTACTTACTGAAGGGCTTGCATAAAAAGCTGTTGAGTTTGTTTGAGGTTTGTAAATGCTATAACCGGTGTACAGTAGTTTAATTGGCAAGTGTGGCCTGGTTATGTAATGCTTATTAATTTCTAGTGGTTGGTTACTGTAAGGCTTTAAAAACAAATGGACAAGGAAGGGAGAGAGAGATTAACTGAGATGGAGGGAGATGCCCACATATTCAGAGTTGAGCAGAATCATCAGGAAAGAGGGATGGAGGGCAGGAGAGATAAAGAGAGAGAGAGAGAGGCAGCCTGTTCAAAGCAGTTCACGCCCTACTGACTCACTAACACCCCAGAGTGCCACATGACCACATGCATGGAGGCGTCAGAGCGCCTGGGGACAATGAAAGAGAAGGAAAGATGGAGTAGAGAGTTAGGGCAAGGAAAGAGTGAAGTTCAGTTTCCTTTGAATATATTAAAGTTAACAAGTCAGTGTGAAAACCAATAGGGAATCTAGCCAATCACTGTAAAAAATGGAACTGCGGTCCATATTACTTATTAAAGGTGTCCGTTAGCATTCCCATTCATCTCAAGAGCGACTGCCACACTGACCTCTTGATTTCAACACACTAAAACTGAAAACTGGAAAAAAAAAAAAAGAATTTCTAATTACTGCTTTAAAAAAAAAAAAAAAGGAAAATCAAAGTGGTGCTAGTTCATCGTACATTCAACCACAAGTTATCTATTTATTTGGCTTGGAAAATGTAGTTTAAATACTTAAAACTCAAAGTAGAAATGACAGAAATTACTATGGGAAATCAAATGCATGCTAAATGGCTAAGTATCTTCAAGCGGCTGAAGAATATGAATGTGTTTTTCGGCTTTATTTCAGCTCCTATAGCTGTATACTGTAAATGGTCAACTTTAGTTTTATGTGGCTTGAACCCTGGAGATCCTTTCTCAACTGCAGTGAGAGGCCACTCCACAGCTGTTGACATGATGTTGAAAACAGCTGGATGCCAGTTTCCCCACTCTGCCCATGAGCCATGTGTCGCTCTTTATCACCTGCCCAGGGTGCAGTGGCACCAGCACTCGGAGCGCTAGAGGGATTCTGACTGCCGCTCACTTCTAATATATATTTTTGTTACAAAAACTAGATTAATGAATAATTATTCATTTCTTTAATTTCAATGTCAGTGTAATGCAGGATATTTTCAATCATAATTTATTGATAACATTTACAGAGGATATTTTATTTTGAATGAACAAGGGTTAAGTGTATGTTCTTTCAGAAATTTAATCTTTAAACTTTTATCTTTTCTGGTCAGTATTTTTTTTTTTAAAGAAATTAATACATTTATTCAGCAAGATCACATAAACTTTGACATCCCAGACTCATTTACAATATATGTAAAAAGAAATATAGAAAATAAAAGGGAAAAATGATAAAAATAAATAAATAAATGCAGCCTTGAACATTAGAACCTTATTTCAACAATATTTTACTCACCCTACACTCTTAAAAATAAAGGTGCTTCACGGTGCCATAGAAGAACCTTTTTGTCTAAATGGTTCCATAAAGAACCTTTAACATCTGAAGAACCTTTCTGTTTCACAAAAGGTTCTTTGTGGCGAAAGAAGGTTCTTCAGATTATAAAAAGGTAAGCAAGAGATGGTTCTTTAAAGAACCTTTGACTGAATGGTTCTTTGTGGAACCAAAAATGGTTCTTCTATGGCATCGCTTGAAGAACCTTTTGAAGCACCTTTATTTTTAAGAGTGTAGACTTTTAGACTGTAAACTTTAAAATGTCCCTTAATGATGAAGCAATGAGATACTTATAAAAGTGTTGTTTTTTTTTTTTTTAAGTTTCAAAGCTCCAAAGGCACTGAATTGAAGGAGAGACCCAGGTAATAAAACAACTTAAGAACAGGTGACTTTCCTCTTAAAACTGAATTAAAACTTAATGGGTCTATGCAGTGACATTTGTGAGAGTTTAAAAGATGATAGTTCTTGGTTGATTAAAACCACAGGATGCTCTTGTCATTGACAATTTAAGAACAACCAGTACTCAATCATGAATCTGCCACGACGTCTCGGAAATAGAAACCGTTTCTAAATTAGAAATTGTGCGTGTCGCTGTCGCGGCTAGTTAGGACAAAAACTCTGATTAACATGGAAAAGATACCTTTTATCGCGTGTTGCAGCGTCGCAGCGCGTGTAGTTAGGACACGGTGTTAGACCTATCGGACTGCACCATCTAATGTTTCATGACAGAACTTTAGATTTCAACGACGTCTTAAATGAAGCAGCTAATATTTTTTTCCCGATTTTACAAACCTTCAGCTGCCATTGGCCATCAGCAATTGGCATCCTGCTTAAATAGTTTTTCTCTACTATTTTTTTTACAGTTTCTTTTTTTAAACAATTTACCATAAATATTTCAATAAATGTACAATGTTTGTTTTTAATTCTTGACTCAAATGTGGAATAACTGGGCAGTCATTCATAGCTCATAGTATTTTACAATCGCTACCTTACATAAATGTAAATAGTGTCTGCATTGCTGAGCTGATTGCCACAGCCTGCTGGTTTTTGTGTTTGTGAACTGGGTGAACAAGTTAAAATAACAGCTGTGTTGTAACTTGTTTAAATATACACAGGGCACATCAATCACTTTAACTGCAGCTGCGAGCGATGCTAACAGGAGGCAGTAGTCATTAGCTGAAGTATGAACATAGTGACTTATTGCAATTTCATTTTGTTCTGCTGAGAATTTGGACAATAATAGCCAATTAGTGTCGGGTCTTCCAGAGTCAGAAACTCTGTTCCTCATTTTACCAAGAAAGAGAAACTGATGAGACACACCACAGAGAAGCCATTCTGTGTGATCAACAACCATTAGTCCCTTTTCACACCATATGTGGAAGCGGTGAGTATTTATTTTGCCGTTAATATTAACAGTAATGGCTGTTATTGAATATTTAACTGTGCTCATTTTTTTCTCTTTTACATTTAGACTACCATCTAGTATAGAATTAGATATAATTTAATGCTCACTTAAATTTAATATGAAACTAATCATTTAAGCTCTTTAGCCAACATGCTGTCGATTATAATTTTGTAGCATTCAATACGATTTATTTTATTTTTATTTAGAAAAAATTGTACAATTTTAATACTGGTCATTTATCAGTTACCAGTTGTAAGAAAAAGTGATGAGGACGTTCAAGATCTCGATGAAGATGTTTATTGCAGCATAGCAGTGACAAAGTACATGTAGTACCTTGGGTTCAACGGAGTCGGAATGAACCCAGAATATCCTAAACTCAAACCTTTTATACAGTTACAGTTTACTACCCTTAATGTAAATGAAGTTGCTCCTGTTGTAACAGCTGTAGTCTGTATGTTAATTAAGTTCTGACACCCCTTTGTCTGAGGTGGTTCTCAGTGTCCCCCTCTCCCATTCCATTGGTCACCATTTGCTCAGGATGTGATCATCCCAAATGGTCTAGAAACAACATAACTGTTGACTTTCTTCTTCTCTATAATAATTAAGCCATTTTGGGAAATGAGCATGATCAAACATATATTGTGGAGTGGAATCTGGGTCGGGGCAGACTATAGATTCTTACACAGTCATAGCATGAAAATAACTATCAGCTCATCGATGGATACCTAGTTTGGATTTTGGGTACCGTTCTGTGTAAATGAATTACCATTGGGATGTAAAAGTGATTTACATATAAAATATGACATGTCTCGTTTATATAAAATTAATGACGATCAAGTCACCCACCTCCAGGAAACATTTAATAATTGATCCCCATTAAAAAATAAAAATACTTCATGTATTAACCTAGGAATTTAGTTGTTGTATTCCTTTTGTTTGAACAGCAGAAATGTCAATAGAAGGTTCTTGTACGACTGAGCTGAAGCAGAAGCAGATGAGGACCATTGAGAACTAACAGCGTTGTTTTTGAGACAGCAGAGGGTGGTGTAATGATACTAGCGCCTCAGGCAGACTGAGACCTTATCGATAGCCATTGATCGGAGATGGAGAAATGAGGCTGATTAGATTAACGACATAATTAGTATGAATAATGAGTTTCCCTTGAGGGAATTTGGACCTTCTGAGTCTTTCAACATGCAGGTCATGTTTCTTCTGAGACCCTGACAAAAGCTCACTTTTAGGTCTATGTATATTCTCACAGCTGGTCTCATCTAAGGGAGCATGTGTAAAATCACACAAAAGAGCACAATCTAGGTTCTCAACCTGACCGTTTGTATAAAGAGCTCTTTGATCTGTTCATCGTCTAGGCCAAAAGCAATATCTGCAGATAAACTCTGTATGGTCATTTTAACAGCAAGATGCTTTAAAGCATGGCAGTCTCTACTTGAATCCATGCACTGTTGCTGAAAATTCAACATTTCACTCTCAAAGTACATCCCCGAGGACAGAGAGAACAAAATGGAGAACGCAACAGAAATTGAAGGGGGCCGCAGGGTACCAGACAGAAGTCAAAAAACAAAGTTCACACTGCTGGAAAATAACCATACCTGTGCACCGGTCCGAGATTTGATTTGTCTGGAAATCACAGTGTGACTAAAGTTATTTTGCTTGTGGCTAGCAAAGGGCCAAAGTACAGATCAGGACTCAGACAGGAAGTCAAATCCCTGTAATAACAGACACCTTTGACACTGCCAAGGATTCCTAGAGCTCTTTTCTGGCTGTTATTGTCAACATTTTATCAAGTATATTATTGTTTATCGCCGAGACCTTGGCCGAGAGGCATCTCGCACGTTTATTTACTGTGTCAGCGGCGATATAGTGGGTGTGCGGGTCGAATATATTCGTGCGTATGTGTGAGAGAAAGAGAGCATGGTATGCTGTGCCAGTGCACATGTCTGTGCAGATAAATTCAGGGATTAGTGTGTTAGAGATGCACAGACTGACTGACAATCTCTCCTCCCTTCAGTGCCACTGTGAGACAACTGAGAACTCATTAACTCACTGCACTCACGGACCGAGAGAGAGAGTGAGAGAGTGAATTGAGACAGAAATGAACATGATGGCGTAGAAATAGAAAAAGCAAATATGGTGTATTAGCTGCAAGGCCGTGAGCGATCGAGGCAGAAAGAGTGAGGGAGGTTAGGCCAAAAACAGAAAAGGCTAACAGTGAACAGCAGAGGCTGGAGGAAGAGGAGGTGTGGAAGAGAAGGATGAAGAAAGGAGAGAGAGAGACAGAGAAAGTGGCTGTTGCCAGGGACAACAGCATAATAGAGAGCGATCCTCCTACACAACCTCTGCCTTATTTTACTCCTCCTCCACTGTGGCATGATTCTATCTCTCTCTCCGTTTACCTGCCTCAAGTCATGTCTGCCGTGGACCGTGTCAGAGTCAACAGTGCTTATTGACATCATTGTTAAAGGGACGGCTCATCCAGAATGGAACACTCTGACATTTACTCATCCGCATGTCATTCTAAACGTGATTTTAAATCTTTTATTAAACACAAAACACTTTAGGCGGGATGGTCGTTCTTCTCTTTTCCGTACATTGAATGTGAAAGGTGATAAGTCCGATGGTCAAGTTCCATAATGAAAAGAGAGAGAAAAAAAAAACAATACTATAAAAGTATTACAACAGAAGTTTTCAAACATTTAAGTGCATTGCAATTAAATAAAAATTAAATGAAATTTATGGCCTTTTTTGACCCACTTAATTAGAATATTTTCATCTGTAATATAATTATTCCTGTTTTCTTTGAAATATGATTAAAGTGTACTGCTGGATGTACTGATAAGCATTTATGGAAATCAAAATGTACTTTAAATGTAATTTCTATTGAAACCTGTATGTCATGCAGTTAAATATATTTGTAAACACATATGGATAATGCTGAAGTAATTTTAGATGTAATATTGAATAACACACTACAGAAAATTAGTATGTACCTTACGTATGTATAGTATGTGCTATAGTCTAAAAATCTGTCTAAAAAATAAGTTGGCTTTTTAAAGCGTTTGGAATGATTCTTAAAACTTGATAATTTAAAATGTAATTCAAAGTAAAAAAAAATTTAAAAGTGTACTTAAGTGTGTTAAGAAACATTCATGAAAGTCATATACACAATAAATTAAATGACTTTTCAGAGTCCTGAATCTCCTTGAATTTTTGTTGGTCTGGCTGCCACCCACTGTCCCTGTGGGCAACGACACGCTGATACATATCTAGCTGATACAAGGGGGCCGTGGTTTCCTCTTCCTCTAGAATGATTTTTATCATTATCAGTCTGTATGGGGAAGTCTGGAAACCATTTTTTGGAAAAGGGATTTATATTATGATGTTGTTTACAAAATCTTTTACCCTTTCACCCAGGGCTAAAATCAGAATAAAATAATGATTGATGATAATGATAATGAATGACAGAACATTACTCAAATAAAGGTAATGAACCTAAGAAATACTCCAATATTCACAAATACGTTTCTATCTTGCTTTCTTTTCTCATTCCACACCCACCTCCACCTGAATCTTTGCATCTCCTCTGTCTCTGCTCACGGTTGCCTGACTCACTGATTTGGGTGTGTGATTGATGGAAAGAGCTGCCCCATCATTTCTGTCTCTCCCACCTTCCCTCTCCAATACCAATACCAGAACTTTTGTTTGCTAAATTACTGCATCTACCAGGCAGGCGATGCACTGATCTCCCCAGGCTCATTCCAGCACACTTATCTTTCATTCTGTCTCTACAAAATACTTCAGTGCTCCTCTGTCTTTCAGCTCTCTCGCGTTTCTGGAATGAGTCTGGAGATTTGATTTGTAACTGCTGATGTTGATTGTATTACTTGGTTCTGTTTTGTACCATATTTTATTGTGTTTTAATGTCTAACACAGGAGTCTTCTTATGTTTTTATGTACCCCCTGATAGATATAGCATAAAGCATAGATTTTTATATGAAGCCTAAAATAATGTGTATAGTGCCATATTGATGTATTACTTTGTTATAACACTTATTTTGCAAAGCCATTGAAATAGTCATTATTGACGCACAGAGATATATACTTGTGCGTTACATTTTCATTTAGCTAAACAAAGTAGTTACCCAAAAATGAAAAATTCTGTGAAAATTGACTCATCTTCAGGCCATCCATTAGTTTATTTCTTCATGTAGTTTAGAATTACATAATTTACTCACCAGTGGTTCCTCTGCAGGGAATGGGTACCATCAAGTTCAAACAGATTAAACAACATCACAGTAATCCACAAGTAATCTACCTGACTACAGTCCATCAATGAATGTCTTGTGAAGTGAAAAGGCTGCATGTTTGTAATAAACAAATCCATCATTTAGATAGTTTAACTTTAAACCGTTGCTAATACATAATCCATAATGACGCTTCCTTCAGTGAAAAATTCCATCCCCTGTCGTCCTCTCACATCAAAATCCACCTACGTATTTGTTTACATCTGTTTTCTCTTGTAAATGGTGCTTGATCTGTTCATATGTCTCTCCTGATTCAAATGAGATTACTTTTTCATTGGAGAAAACAATATTACAGATAGAGGATTCGTATTTTAGCCAGAAGCCACAGTTTGAAGTTAAAAAAGTCTTACTGATGAACAGTGGCGGCTCGTGGGTTTTAAAATAGAAGAGGCACACTAATTGTATTAGTCTGGGATCCCTGCCGATTATTATTAGGGCCCGAGCACCGATGGTGTGAGGACCCTATTGGAATTGCTCCGTTTCTTATTATTCTTCTTCTTCTTCTTCTTCTTCTTCTTCTTCTCCAATTCGTGTGTTTTCCAGGTTCCCTTGTATCCATTAAAATCTCTCGATTGATGTACTCCTTGTCTCCTTCGTTCCTTGCTCCGCACTCCTCAGAGTCAGTGGCGGCTCTTGGGTTTTAAAATAGAGGAGGCACAGTAATTGTATTGGTCTGGGATCCCTGCCGATTATTCTTATTATTATTTGCTTAACCACTTTATAATGGCTTTTTGTCAGAAAACGTAAAGAAAACGACATACATACAGCAAGATAATATAATTTCACTTACCTGGCCTATCACTTGAAGCAAACATCCATCCCTTCATAAAAGTCTGTGTTAAAAGAGAGCTGCCTGTTGCGCCATTTAATTAAGCCTATACTGCTGTAGCCTATATCCAGTTTAGGCTGTTTACCCTAAATTTGTATATATACTGTTTGAATGACAGCTTGGTAAATCTGTTGGCAATCAAATATTCAATATCGCTACTCATCATAAGTACTTGGTACAAATACTAATAAAACTAGTATTAAAACTATAAAACTATAATGAGACATGAACTGAAATGAATTGTGAATTTTATTAACAGTAAATCATCCTCCTCCCATTTTCTCCTCAAAATTATTGGGAAGCTGTATCTCCCCTGCCTCCCCCGACGAGCCGCCACTGCTGATGAATTGGTTTATAACAAACGCACAGCATTTTGCTTCACAAGACATTAACTGATGGACTGGAGTTGTGCTTTTATCACCTGTTTGGACTGTCATTCTGACAGCACCCATTCACTGCAGAAGACTTATTGGTGAGCAAATTATGTAATGCTAAATTTCTCCATATCTGTTATGATGAAGAAACAAACTCATCTATATCTTGGATTGCCTGGGGGTGAGTATATATTATTTTTGGGTGACCTATTCCTTTAATACAACAGGGACTTCTTAATGTTAGCTTTGGATGAAGTTGACCCTCATTCATTTATTATTATTTAAATATTTTATTTTTATTTTTATCACAGCAATTTTTCATATAAAATGTATATGAAGTTTGTTTGAAAACAAAATAATAATAATAGTTGGCGATCCACTAACGCTTGGTCTAGTTCAAAGTATAAATGAAAGAGTGCTAAAAATCAAAAGTCTGTCTTTCCTCAGTTTCCCCTGTACTTTCATACTCCCTTCACTCTTTCATCACTCCTGCTTTGCCTCTCAGCAGTTCTGCTCCTTTCTTTCTTTCTTTCTTTCTTTCTTTCTTTCTTTCTATTTCCCCTCTCTATCTTTCCCTCTCTTTCTCTGATGTCTCTGCCTGATGCACTAAGTGACAGACTATGCCAAGTCTGCCACCTTATTTAGATTCAGGCTAATTAAGAAAGCCAAGTGGGTTTTGCAGCACCACAAACAACATTATTCAGAAAACAAACATTATTCTCTCCCTCTCCCATCATCTCTTATCTACAGCTCAGAGCTCATCGGTTCCCAGCCCCTGTTCCCTGCGACAAGTGGATTTCAACCAAGGCTTAAGCATCAGGAACGCTTACACTTGACGTCTGCAGACCTGGTACGGCGATCACACCTGATCCACTGCACAAGACGACGACACTGCCACAGACTCATCTTATCGATCATAAACTGCGTAGCGTCAAAGGAGGGAAAGCAGGTGAGGATTGGCATAGTCACACTATACATGTAGACGTGAAGCAGTTTTTGGCCCTTCCTTGTGTATTGATCGTCAACCTTGTTAAACAGTACATATGAAAAACGGTCTGTGTGCAAATTCCCCGCAAAAGCATTTGTTCCATCCGGTTGCAGTTCTCAACAAGCATCAGACCTGCCCCAAGCTGACAGGCACTGTGGTTTGTGTTTTTGTAAATGATGATGGACCTGTCATGTCTTTTCCTCTCTCTTATTCACACACATCGACACACACACTCAGCATGAAGAGAGATACCTGCCCTCTCTTGTTTTCAAATACAGTCACACAAGACAATGTATTTTCATTTAGCTCGGTCTGGGAAGTGTGCAGTGGTTTTTAAGGGTCCCATAAGATGATTTCCGCTCTCTTTAACACTAAAATGAAATGGTTAAATGGCCTTGCTTTGCTCCCTTGAAAAAGGTCCTGCTCACTCATGCTTACCACAGTCAGCTCAATGGCAGTGAGAGGCTTTAATGAGTCTGGACCACTGGAGCTCAGCTGTGACCCTCTTTACCCCCTCAGTCCTATAATGAAGACCATCGTTATAGCGCAAGTCCACAAATCACTCACTGTGCTTTCTCGTTTCCTTCATAACAAATACTTGCAGAAAAAATATAGTACGTGTAAATAGAGCCTGTTATAGGACTGAAGTCTACTACAAAAGTAGTTTCATTTCTGGCATGTTTTTATTTTTCCTAAGGATTTTTTAAAATAAACTTTGTTGATAAATGAACAATAAAACCATCAACACGATCTCGAGACAATTTTTGTTGTTGTTGTGGGGAAGGGTTAGAAGGAAGTTTTTTTTTTTAATATGCTTCATGGGCATGACAAATATTTTGTATTTTTGTATTGATTAAGAATTTGCAGCTTACCTTCATGCAATGAACATTGTGCAAAGAAATTAGAGAGTTATTGTAAAGGAAAGATAAAAATGGATAAAGTTAAAAGTGTAAAATAAATACTCAGGACACTACCAGTTATATGTTATACATTATTAACAGCATTATATTATATTATATTATATTATGTTATGTTATGTTATGTTATGTTATGTTATGTTATGTTATGTTATGTTATATTATTGTCAGGGTTATGGACCTTTTCTGTTCTGTTTTCCTCCC
>NW_015659005.1:117056-124010 GCF_001515625.1 Sinocyclocheilus rhinocerous | reverse complement strand
TTGTGTTTCCCTCCCCCACGTGCTCCATGTCCTAGTTTTTCCCCCAGGTTTGATTATGCCCTTATTTGGTCTGTCCTGTTCCTGTTCCCATTATGTTTATTTAATTCACCTGTGTCCTAGTAATTACCCTCGTTTAGTCTTGTGTATATATATAGTGGTGTCTGTTCTTGATTTCCTTTGTCCGGTATTGAATGTTCATCAGTGTGCTACGTGTGTGTCTGCCTGTCCTTTGATACCCCGAATTGGAAGATTAAAGTTGTAAAATTAATCGAATGCGTTAACGCGTTAACGATGACAGCCCTAATTATATTATATTATATTATATTATAATATATTACATTACATTACATTACATTATTGTAAAATGTAATTAGAAATGAAGGTTAAAATGTGTAAAATTTGCAAAAAAAAATTATGTGGCATGGACACATTAAAACTTTATCTTTGGTTCACTTCATTAATTAACTTTAATAACTCTAAAATGTATTTTAAAATATTTAATTTATTTTTTATTTTATATTTTATGCATAATTTGTTCAGTTTTTCGAGGTTAAATTAAGGTTAAAAGTGTAAAAATAAACACTCATGATACTAATAATTTACATTATGTTCTTGTATTTTTTATGTATATATTTATTTTTAAATAAATGTATTCATTGATGTTATGCTTATTATATGTTATAATATTTTCTTTCCTTTTGGATAAGTCTGTATATTATTACTATTTTCCATTATTAATGTTTTATTTAATAATAAATTAAGAAAAAGTTTGGTGAAAGCACAAAGCAATTGAAAGAGAGACAGAGAGAGAGAAGGTTGTGTGATTTGTGTGTAGATGCTGTGTGTTTAGAGGCACAGGTGACCCTCCATGTTCAGTAAGAGGCCGCGAGTGCTCATCTGCTGATCTTTCCTCTGGCTTCATCACCGCAGGGGAGACTCATATTGCGTGAGGTGTCTCTCCTTGCCTGGCCCGTGAGAGGTGAATGTGTGTATGTATGTGTGAAATGGCTATGCTGTAATGACTGCTGTGGCACTCTGTTGACAGTAAAGGTCGGTCATGTGGAGCACATTAAGCCAGGACCTTTAGGGAATGCACACAAACACAATGAGTGAGAATGAGTGTGTATATGTGGTTCTGTGTGTCATGTGAGTAGCGACTGTACTATTGAGAAGAACATAATGGCTGCCTCTCCACCCACAGCGATTAACACAGGAACTCTATTATTACTGCCGGACAACAGTGCTTAAGAGATCATTAATATGGTGATTACTGAATTTGATCTTTTAATATTACTGTTTTAAATATATTAAGGCACTTTAAGTGTTTTTCCAGCATTTTGTCACACTGTTTAATAATTGAAATACTGCCGCGGTTGCTTAATATGGATTGCAAATGGCCAAAACTTACATTTTGTTCACATGCCTTTGTTTTATTCTTTTGAGAGGTGATCTAAATATTTTCGGCTGTGAAAGTTAGTAGAATGTCTAAAGTGGACTATCGAAATAAAGTGTAACCTAGATGTTTTGCCCTCCAGGTCTTCAAGCCGGTCACGTGACTGAAAGCTATGAAGGCTGATCAAAAATGTAGTAAAAACTATTGTCAAATATTATTATAATTTTAACTGTTTTCTATGTTAATATATTTTAAAATGCAATTTATTCCTGTGTTGGCAAAGCCAAATTTTCAGCAGCCATTACTCCAATATTTTTTGATGAATATAAAGGAAAACTGAAAAAAATGCATTTATTTGAAATTGAAATCTTTTGTAACATTATAAATGTCTTTACTGCTGAATAAAAGTTTTTTATTTTCCAGTCTGTTTTTGCACAAAACAGAAAGGAAGCAGAAAGTATCGTTGCGTCTACAAGAAATGCCAGAAGTGGTGTTTCATACCTAAAGGAATCAGTTTTTTTGAACAAATTGGTTGAACGAATGATTCACTGACTCACTCACAAACACAGTCACTTGATTTGTTCATAAATGAATCGGTGTTTTTGAACAAATTGGTTAAATGATTCACTGACTCAATCGTCATCACTGCAATGAACCTGCAGAAAAGTCAGAGCGTTTTGATTAAACTTAAGGATCCAAACTAACTGTTGTATAAAATACAATAATAATTTATATGGAAAAGAGGCCTGTTTGGGTTGAAAAGAATAATGATATAATATAAATACTTTCAGGGCAGTACTATTTCAGCACAAGTAGCACTTTATTAAACTGGTTAATGGTTGGTTCGTGAATAAAACTGGTTATTTGCACTGAACTAAGTGAGGCAGCTGTTGAATGTAATGAATTTGACCCTCTGTGTTTCTCTTTGTCTGTAAATCTCTCTATGGACTGTTCAAATCGGTTGCCTGAGCGCAATGAGTTTTTAAGAGGATTTTGATGTCGGACAGCGGGACTTACATTTTATTTATCCAAGAGGCTATATGCTTGCACATAGATGAGTCATTTAGATGTGGACATGGGCATCATTTGTGATATTGTCTCTCAGTGGGGGTTAATGGACGACGCAGCGTGTGGCGAGATTGTGACGGCTAAATCGTATCGTGTCTCTATCGTTGACCTTATTATAGGAACATTATGGTGCACTTTGACCATCTCTAATATTTTAATAGGTTTGATCCTTCTGCTTTCGGCAAAGCCTGTGTGTTTGTCTGAAAGGTCTAATTTCACAGGAAATATTCAGTCCAACCTTCTCTAAGATAACTGAGAAGTCAGTCAGCTCTGGCAACAGAACAATCTATTGTATTGCACCATCAGAGACACATTTTAAATGAATCTGTCTCGTTCATGACTGACAGTTAATTCTTTAATTACACAAAGTTTTAGAAGCAACATTCAACATCATGGTAAGTTGCTATGGTTGGATGGGGCCTGACAAGAAAAGAAATTAAAATGCTGTGCAACTTGCATTGTATTGGTTTTTAGTCAAATCACTTTCTTTTTTATAAGATGTACTTAAAGATTTCTTGAGGAAGGATGAACCAATTTGAGTCATTCTGTGCTCTCTCTTAAGAGACAAAAGACAGCAATTGAGAGTTCTAATGAAAGTATTGATCAGAGGCCCATCTCAGGCTATTGAGGTAGATGGAGTTTGTTTGGTACATAGTTGCAGCTCTTGCATGGTTTTTTGTTTCAGAGTATCTTAATGGCTCTATATTGTGTAGTCATGTTGAAAACAGGCCCATGGTTTTCTGCTGATATCAATACTGAGTCTATATCTGGCTATGTTCAAGTTACATCAGTATATGCATCTGTCTGCTGTCAGTTCATTTCAGGCTGATTCATATTAGTCTGTTTTCTTTATGTCTATTGTCCATTTTCCTTGCCAGCTGTTAATAAGTGGTGGGTTGAAACTAATATATACATTAGTAAATATTCTGTGCGTTGTAAAAAATTAATTGGTGAGAAAAAAAAATCAAGGCAAAACATTAAAACGGTACTTTAATTTTAAAGATTCAAAGTAACTCACATTCTATACTGGATAAAATGTGATCACTTTTAGGGTCCCATGGCCATGGATTGGATATTTATTAGTTGTAGGGCTACATATGAAAGCGGCCCAAACTGGATTTTAAAAGATTGGATTTTTATGTTCACACTGCTCAAATATAATCTATAATCTAATCTATAATCTATGTCACATGCAAACAAAAAAATTAATCCGACCTGGTAATAGAGAAGATAGAGACCAGTTTGCTAGCTAGAGCCATTTGGATGTGAGAGAATATAACTTTCTTACAGAATGAGAAGTGCTTTCACTTCACTCACACAGAAGCAGTCACAGTCAGACTGTCAATGTGTGGCCGTCTGTGGCTATTTGACATGTGTGTCTGAGTTAGATTGTACCCAGAGAATTGTATCCATAATGGCCAACCGGTCACTCAGAAATGAGCTGTGAATACTGAAGGCGAGACTCTCGAGTCTGCTCTCTCATAGCAGACATATAAGTTTTGAACAAGTCCGATTTAGGGTTGGGAAGTGTGAAACCATTCTTCCGTTAACAGTTCTCACACATGCATTAGTCTCCAATTTGCCATCACAGGGATACAGAAATAAAGCTTCTTCATCGGCATAATGGTTCCATGAAGAACCTTCAGCATCCATGGAACCTTTTCATTCCACAAAAGGTTCTTTACAGTGGTAAAAAAGTTCTTTAGATATTAAAATCTTCACACTAAGAAAAACATTGTTCCTTTAAAAACTGTTCACTGAAAGGTTCTATGGGGAACCCAAAATGGTTGTTCTATGGCATCATTGCAGAAAAACACCTTTTGGAACAAAAGTGTAGATTACATTAGAAAATATGTGTTATTTTCAATTGAAATAAAATTTCACAATATTATGGTTTTACTGTATTTAATAAATAAATACAGCCTTAGTGAACATAAGAGACTTCGTTCAAAAACATTCAAACCTTTTACAGCCCCCAAACCTTTGAATTGTGGTGTATATATTAATTAAAAGTACTACAAAAATAGAATCGTTAAATTCTTCATCTCTTGTCATATTCCTCAAACCCGCTCAGATCTGGTGGATGTGTGGTACTTTGATGCATGTGCATCTCCATCCACTGATACGAAGTGCTGCAACATGTGCTGTTTCTCTGTGTCGACGCATAAGATTAATCCGAGGCTTTGGTTTGAGCTACAAAGAACTGTCAGAAGAATAACAGTAATTCTTTATCCTCACATGTGAACCTTTGGTCCTGTGTTATTCTGGAATCCACAAGCAGATGGCCTTGCATCTAAGAAAGGTTTTTTTGGTGGGGGAGGACGTTATTACACAGAGCA
Source organism: Sinocyclocheilus rhinocerous (assembly GCF_001515625.1). Lineage (NCBI taxonomy): Eukaryota > Metazoa > Chordata > Actinopteri > Cypriniformes > Cyprinidae > Sinocyclocheilus > Sinocyclocheilus rhinocerous. The sequence continues at coordinate 119,210 of NW_015659005.1, read as the reverse complement.
CAAGGCTCAGTGATGAAATGACTAGTGGAAATCTCTCCCGAGAGTTTGTACGGATCGCATATCAGTGTGACAGACAGAGTAAACAGCAGTTTCTGCTGTGATTGATGCTGTTGTGAAAGATGTTAGACACACTGATACACATGTTGTAGATTGCAGGGCCAAAAGTGACTGAACAGGTGCTTATAGACACTTATTTTGTAAAATCAACAAGTCCTTAGAGACTCGATGGAAAGTAAAGTGCACAAACACGCACACATCTTCTGAGGCGCGTCTAAACTGTGCTGTTCACACGCTCAGCCGTTCCACATGGAAAGTGACAGGCTTGCAAGGAGGGAGGGTTTTGTAATTGAATCGAAATGACAGACCGCTGGAGAAGCGAAGGTTGAAAGGACCCAAAAGCCTGTGTAAGGTTCTGGAGTAAATGAATGTGAGAGAAGAGGTTTGAAAGGCTGTGTCAGTGTTTGGGATTGACAGCCGTATTTACTATCAGGTGTGTCTGTGAAATTGCCCTGTACATACAATAGCAGAAGGGAGCAGATCGAATGCTGTCGTATGAATGAGTAACCAAAGTCAATCCTCTTCTCTTGATAGCCTCGAGTAATAGCTGTAACCATAGTGACGGATAATGATAGTAAATATCAAGACTTTGAATTGCATCTTTGAGGATTTTTTTTCTAAGCAATCTAGCATTTGATCCTCTTTAAGAAGTAGTGTGTGGTCAAAAACTCTTATTGTAAATTATGTAATGATAGTGTGAATGTATGAACACTGACAGGCACTTTTTGTCATTTATAGATGTTCATACAGCTTACATTTAACCAAATTCACTCTTTAAATGCAGTTTTGACTGTTGAAAATTGGTCACGCGGTAGTAACTTTGAATATAGAATGCATTTGTCACTTTTACATAACTGAACTGTGTATGAATGTTAACTCCAAGCAGGACTGACAACCGTATTGTACTGCTATATGGGCATATCCTAAAACAGTAACGGCACTTTCTTGTAATGGAGTACATAATGAAAGATGTGTACTTTATGCATGCAGTGTTATGAGAAGTTGTCTGCCACTGTTGCTGATCCAGAGCCTGTGTTTTAAAAATAGCCATGTGTTTACTCAGCCCCACAGGCCAACATTCTCCATTAGCGCTGTACAGCTCATTCTACAGCGGCTGATTTACACACAAGAACTGCTTATTCTCTCCAAACATATATTTAATGAGTACAGCATCGCTTGCCAGATTGGCAGAATGGGAGCCAGCCATTTTAACTGCTTGATGCATAGCAATAACATTTAAGTCATAGAAATTTGTGACAGTACATTTGTTTTAAAGGTGCATTCAGTATTTTTATTTATTTTTTTATTTTTTTATCATAGTAGTACTTTTGAAAAAATCTTTAAGATTGCATAAGCCAGATCTACTTAGTACTCTCTGTAACCCTCTTCTCACCAGACCCTTTTGCTTACTGAATAAATTCATTGTGATTTGACTATTACGGAGCCCCGCACATGACATGCAAGAAAAAATTAGTAGGCTAAATCGTATGCACAATTTACTATTTCGTTCCCTCGATTTATAAATTGTGCACACGATTTACTAATTCGTTCCCACGATTTGCTAAATCGTGCACACGATTTATAAATCGAGTGAACAAATTAGTAAATTGTGCGCACGATTTAGCAAATCGAGGGAATGAATTAGCAAATCGAGGCAAAGAAATAGTAATCATGTGCACGTTTTAGTACATCGAGGGAACGAATTAGTAAATCGTGCGCACGATTAATTAATTTTTTTCTTGCATGTCATGTGCGGTGCTCCGTAGACTGTGAATAGTGTGTTTCTACTGGCGTTGACTATGTGTGATGTTTCATCCATAACACTAGGTGTCATTCCAGTTTGACTGCCAAATCAGCACAAAATGTACAAAAATGATTAAATTCACCTTTAATCAGGTGACCAATAGCTTTTAATTTACGTCAAGTGCTGTTGCTGTTTAGAGACTATATATACTATTATATAGAGACTATATAGACTATTATATACAGTAGTGAAAGTGAAGTGACATGTGGCCAAGTATGGTGACCCATACTTGGAATTAGTGCTCTGCATTTATCCCATCCAAAGTGCACACACACAGCAGTGAACACACACCC
>NW_015659005.1:13539-115083 GCF_001515625.1 Sinocyclocheilus rhinocerous | reverse complement strand
TGCTGCGGCACCCGGGGAGCAGTTGGGGGTTCGGTGCCTTGCTCAAGGGCACCTCAGTCGTGGTATTGAAGGTGGGAGAGAGCGCTGTACATTCACTCCCCCCACCTACAATCCCTGCCGGTACGAGACTCGAACCCGCAACCTTTGGGATACGAGTCCGACTCTCTAACCATTAGGCCACAACTTCCCCATAGTATATATAATTTATGGAAACATTCTCACTCCAGTGAGCATTTATTAGACTGAAAGTTATATAATTTTGTTTGTATATATTCCAGATTAACAATGAATGTATTAAATGCACATATCTGCTAAAAACATAAACTACCGTTAAAAAGTTTTTTTAAATCTCTTATGATCACCAGAGCAATGAATGTAATATATTGTAAAATGCATTTTATTAGTGTAATGTCAAAGCTGAATTTTCAGCAGTCATTACTCTAGTCTTCAGTGTCACATGATCCTTCAGAAATCATTATAATTTGCTGCTCAAGAAATATTTGTTATCATTATCAATGTTGAAAACAGTTGCTTAAAGGGTTAGTTCACCCAAAAATGAAAATTAGCCTGTGTTTTACTCACCCTCGAAGCATCCTAGGTGTATATGACTTTCTTCTTTCAGACGAATCCAGTCGGAGTTATATTAAAAATTGTCCTGGCTATTCCAAGCTCTATCATTGCAGTCAGCGGGTGTTGCAGTTGAACAGTCCACAAGTCGTCAAATAAAGCGCGCGCATCCATAATAAAACGTGCTTCACATGGATCCGGGGGGTGAATAAAGGTCTCCACATGACATCCATGTGTTTTTGTAAGAAAAATATCCATATTTCAAAAGTAATAAACACTTTTCTCTCACTTCCGGTATCTGTCATACACTGAAGCAGTTCCGGTGGATGACGCAGCACTTATGCGCAGCGCACGCACCTCTGAGAAATGCTAGTGTCGCGAGTTTGTTTATAGGAGCAAAGGAAGCAAAGTTTCCTTACTCTAGCAAAGGAAAACCAGTCTCCTCTTGGTTTATATCAAAATCCTCTGACATTGTTTCTTTGCAAATCTTTGGTTTGTACTTCTAATTCGTGACCGGCGTTTTGTTTTGTTCTCTCTCCGAGTTTGTCACTAATCACACAACGCCGACGTGCTACGTCATCCGTCAGCACGCCTTCTGCGTATGACAGATGGCGGAAGTGATAGAAAAGTGTTTATTACGTTTGAAATATGGATATTTTTCTTACAAAAACACATGGATTCGCTACAGGAGGCCTTTATTCATCCCCCGGATCCATGTGAAGCACGTTTTATTATGGATGCGCGCACTTTATTTGACGACTTGTGGACTGTTCAACTGCAACACCCGCTGACTGCAATGACAGAGCTTGGGAATAGCCAGGACAATTTTTAATATAACTCTGACTGGATTCGTCTGAAAGAAGAAAGTCATATACACCTACGATGCTTCGAGGGTGAGTAAAACACAGGCTAATTTTCATTTTTGGGTGAACTAACCCTTTAATATTTTTGTATAAATGTTTTGTATAAATCTTTAATTTTATGTTCTTATATGTCATACATTACAGTAGAATCTACACCATACTTCTTACAGTACATGTCGAAAGAAACTCAAGGCAAACTACTTTAAAAGTGACAGAATCTGGTCTCGGTATGAGATGATCTCTGATGTTGGAGCCAGAGAGAGTCAGGTGAGTTGAGCTCTTAGTGAGCACTCTGAAATGACAGAGTTGTAGCCGCACACTGAGACTGATCTTGAGGTGAGAGCGCTTGTGAGATGTGGAGACAGACTGTCTTTCCATAGCTGAGGTGGTAATTAATATCAGGGTCTGGGGAGTGTGTTCTGGTGTTTCATTAAGAGCTCCAAACTCTGTCGTGATTACTGGCTGCCCTCTCTGACTGAAGGTCCCTTTATGAAGTGAAGGACCAGAGAGCTTTTCTGCTTATTAATGGAGAGCATTTGAGGCCTGAAGGAGGTTGGTGGCTGTATTGAGCTGCTGTTTCTGAGAGCACTGCACAGGGGAGTATTTGTGTAGTCCCTATAGCTCTCATGAAACAGCCTCTTTTGCATGACCTCACCGCTCGACAAATGACTATTAGGCAAACCTGGGCTGACTAATGGTTTCAGTGGACCTGTGGACCCCTGAGTCAAAACACAAGTGGGCTGATGAGTCAGTAAATGTAGAACTGATTTTATAACGCGAGCTGTGGACAAGAGAATTGGTACATGACACACTTCACTGAGATAGTATGTATTTAGGATAGTAAAGATATTAATTCTGATTAATTCACATGTCATTCAATCACTCTAATTCACATGATGTCAATTAAAAGTTTTTTTTTTTTTTATCATAATGTGCACCAGTGCAGCAAATTTAAAAGATTTGTGGCTATGAATCATAAAGTGACCTCTGCCCTTTTCACACTCCCTTTTACAATGATGTAGGACATCAGCGTGAGTCAACAGAAACTCTGCTGTAACATGACCTCACACTTACTGTGATTCAAAGCATATTATGTATTGGAAGTACTGAATGTAGATGTACTGTATGTGTTATTATTTGGATAGTATAATCATTATGCACAGTGATTTTTGTTTAATGAAAGGCATGAGACACGCAGAAAGATATAACGAGCCCAGTGAGATGGTCTATAAAAAATAAGTAGATGATCATTTTCAGTGCAAAGACACTTATCACCTAATGAACACTAGAAGCATGTGGTGTGTCGTGACTATATCTGTCCCACTATAATGAATGATGAACGCCACAGAATTAAATCGACACTGACTTGCAGAGTGAAAACACGAGAAATTAATTTGCTCTTTTTGCAAAGTCTGTTGCAGTAAATAATTTACAAACATTGATCTGAACATCAGGGATGTGGTGCATTCAGAATTGAATCACACTGCTTTTTAAATTCCAATTGAACTCCAAAATTTGAATTGCGGTTGAGGCAACAAACAAGATGCACAATTGCAATTAAGTAGAATTCAGATGAACTGAGATTTAAAGACAATTATATTACTGCAGTAAGTGGAATTTTGCTCACACACACACACACACACACACACACACACACACACACACACTTATGAATTAAAAAAAGTTTGGGTATTTTTTTTATTATGATTATATTTAGTGCTTTTTAGTGCTTTCTCTTGAAAAGAAAAAAAAAACTATAATCACATTGCATTGGTTCTATGATTTTTATTTTTTTAATCATTATGTGAATATAGTGAATTTTTTTTAAACTGATTTTTTAAATCTTACCTAGGGCCCCACAAGCCGACTATGAGCAAGAGAAAGATAACCTAAAAGAACCTTGCTGAATCCTATACAATCTGAACAGGTTTGCCAAGTCGAACATTTCCAACTAAGAAGACTTAAATAGGGATCTCATTACCCTGTGCATCGTCTGATTCATGCAGCACATAGACACACATCTGCACACACAGGTTTTCCAGGTCATGGTTCACCTCCACGTCCTCTGTCTTTCTGCGTATCCACAAATACTCTCAGCTGTCAGCTAATTTACAATGCTTTATGCTGCATTGTAATTGTATACAGTCAACAAATGCAGTTTGTTCATCTCAGAACATCACAGTTTTGTAATGCTGCTTAAATATTTTTGTGATGTTTTGTGGTTATGTTGTGCGAACTGAGAATGCTTAGATATTTGAATGTACATTTTCCCCCAAGCCCTCATTAAAGAAGAATAAGACTGATTTCATGAGACTTGACAGAGAGCAGGGAGAAAGAGATAAAAGACAGAGATGGAAGACAAAGTGAGCCACAAGCAGCCATAAACAGCTTGACAAAGCATGAAATATGCATCCCAGATGAATGCAGACATCCTAAGACATGAACTTCAGTACCCTCTCATCCTCAGCACATTTCCACGAGCAGGTTTGGTGATTTATTTTCCTCGTTCTTTTTGGCTGAGTGAATTCGGCATTGTTTTTTCAGTTGTTTCTGGATTATTATGTGTGCGCGCTGATCTGATTATAGCAAAGATAGGTCAGCTTACATAATGGCACAACTCGCTAGATAAAAAAAGAACCTCTCCTCTACGTATCACACACTCAACATACAGAATACATCATATACATCCATGAGAAAGACAGTTAGTATTTCCAGTCTGATGCGACAGATAGAAAGTATAGCATTTGATGTGAATAATCTTTGAAAACCAGACGTAGATGGTCACTCCAGAAACACTTAATGCATTAGAAGTCGTAAAGCTGATTCTCTCACTCCTCCACTCTCAGATCTGTCTTTTTCTCTCTTTCTGTCATGTGATAGGCGTATCTGTGCCATGTTCTTGCAGGCAGATGCATGCGAGAGACCCCCTAATGATCTCACGCTCACACAACCTCCAGATCACTAAATTCCCATCATTTCCCAACTATTCACTCTATCTGTCTTTATAGCTTTTGAAGAAATAACTCAATTTCTCTATACTGCCATGTCAGTGATGGAAATAAGGCTGATATTGGCTCACTTTTGGTTGTGTATTCTTTCCGTCTTTATCTCTTTTCCTTTTTCTTACAATCCTTTTCAAGTGTTTGTCATCTAAAGCAGTATTTCCCAGCCTTTTTAAACTTATTTACTCCTGGAGCGTCATTAGTGAGGTCTATGGACTCCAATCTTGAAATATATTGCTGTAAACAAATATTATACTAGCCTTTTCATCAATAGTGGCTATTATTCTGCTTTCCAGCAATCAATATTTTTGGTGAAAAACAGACTGGCAAAGCAGCTTTCTCTCTCTCTTTAATGAGACACCTGATCTTATTTGTCTGAGCATTCACCAGTTTTGACATTTCTGGGGGAAACCATGCAGAAAACATTTCTCTGAGAAAGACCTAAAGGCAAATTTATTTATACATCCAGTCCAAATGGGACATTTAACAAAAGTCATTTGCAGATTTTGTAGATACCATTGAAATATGAAATGTCACACAGGAGCGATTACATTGTCATTTGTATAAATTTTTAACATAAACAAAACTAAATGCATACAGCTTTTGGAATAGTGGTTATAGATGGGTCTGGTAATCAAAACTTTTTAGGCTTAAATACTGACGCCTTAAATTGCACCTTAAGGACTTTGTGGAAAAGCATCCACTATAACCTTGTAAAAAAGAAGTGTGCTTAATTTTACTGAATGTGCACTTGTAGTGTACTTCAAAAAGAACATCTTTATTAAACTTATATATTTCTACTGTGGTTATGTTTTTAACTTTCCTGTGTGTAATTCAATATTACATTTAAATCTAATTGATTTAAAATGTACTAAATCGCAATTTCATCATTACAAATATGTAATAATTGTAAATATAAATACACGACATATAGGACAAGTTTCAATAGAAATTACATTAAAGTATACTTTAGTTTACCAAATGTTTTTCAGTACATTTGGCAGTGTGCTTTAACCATATTTCAAAGGCAATATAAGTAATTATGAAATACATATAAAGATGTCCTACTTACAGTAAGTGGGTCAAAAAGCACTTCAGTTCAGCTGATTGCATTAATATAAATTTAAATTATAATGCATTTTCATTAAATTTCAGTTAAAATGCAGTTAAATGTCCAGAAAATTACATTCAGTTTCCACTTACACTGTTTTAAAGTGTACTATTTCTAAAAATAAGTGCTCTTTTTAAAAGTATAATGAAGTTTACTTCTTTTTCACAAGGGTAGGTCAAAAGTTTGCTAAGTCCTCACTTTTTTACTAAAACAGGGAAACAGCATCATCCTGATCCTGTTCAGTCCAGCTTCTTACAGAGGTGGAGGGCAAATGCAACCGTAATAGGACAAACATGACCTCATGACCGTCAGCTCAGTCATACAGTCAGATTAGCTTCTCTGGGAACAACAGCACAGCCGCAGGGAACTCGTGCCGTCACTACGACAGCACGAGAGATGGACCTTACGCAAGGGCCAGACACATAATACAGAGACCTGAAAACAGGAAATTCACTCTGATGTAACTCTTACCCGCTTTGAGCTCGTGCACACACACACACACACACACACACACGCACGCACACACAAAACAACACGCTGCAGTCTAGGGACTTCTTGCTAGTTCAAGTCATACATACCTAATTAAAACAAGGAGGTAGCCAATTAGGCAAGAGACCTGATGACAGAATTAACATTTCAAAGAGCAGAGGAATGAGGGGACGAAAGTGAGGGAGAGGAAGAGATGTGCGGCAATAAAAAGGTCAAAAGAAGGAAGCAAAGAAAACAAATATTGGGGGAGAGGTATGAATAGGGGTTTAGACAGCACAGCAAACGTCTAATATGACTTCCTCGTTGCTCTGATCTTGTGCCTCATGCGGTGCAGAACCCAGCACGGTCTTAGCACCATTATTTAAAGAAGAGTGCTCAACACGCTCCACTTCTGAAGGGAGGAGGACGGCGATTCTCCAGCCGCATACTAATACATCAGTTCACAGAGACACACTTGAGAGGCTGAGGCTGGGAAGGTTTGAAATGTAGCGAGAGCTTCCCGAGATTTCTGAGGCAGAAAATTAAACAGATGGCAAAAACACAAACAGAGGGCCTGTTTCTCCCAGCTGTTTTCTCTTTCTTGTTTTTTTTGTGTTAAGTGGAACTGTGTTTTTCTCTCTAAAATCATATTATCTTTCGTTTAGTATCTGTACAATCTTTTCTTCCTCTTTATCAGTGTCTCTATTTTTGTGTAGCTCCTTCTTCTGCCTTAAAAGTGTTGGCTCTTTTTCACACAGAAGCACAGTACTAGTGTCAGACCTGTTTGGAGTGCTAATTTACTTTCGCAAATGTGCAGCACTGAATTTGGAGAGCAAGTTCAAAGTCAAAGTCAACTTTACTGTCATTTTTAGCACATCACATGGCAATGGATAAAAAAAAGGAAACACCGTTTCTTCAGGAAAACAACAGTGATACATAGGAGACTCACAAGGACTAAAAAGACAACAGTACAATACATACAACAATGTACACAGAGTAAAACAGAATTGACAATGAGTAGGCAATGTATAAATTGTAGCAGCAGTTGTATATGAGTTGTTAGGGAATAAATATATATACAGTTATTACTGTTATTGAGTGAATATAATATATAAAGTTTTGTATTTAAGTGATGTAATAGAAAATTATACTTTTGAATGAACTATTACGTCTTTGGTTGGTATAGGTCAACCTTAGGGTGTGTTTACACTCGTAGTTGGGTTCTGGTTCTTTCTTTTTTTTTTTTGATGAGGAGCATTCTGTCCTTTTTAGTTTCTCATCTTGTGACATCACGTCCTATTTTTTGGTTTGTAGATGCCTTTGGTCTGTGTTGCATTCATATTTCAGTCAAACAGCACCAGAGTTCATTTGGAAGCGGACCGAGACTGACAGGGGTTCTCGGTCCACTTGTCTGGTGCGCTCCAAGGTTCGGATACCAGCATTCACACTTACTCAAAATGAACTGCACTAACAAAGCAACCACACCAGGGTTCGTTTTAATTAAACCAAACCTGTCAACATGCCCTTAGTCTGTAGTAGTGTACTGCTGCTTTCTGACTGGAACCATATTGGAGAACTAGTTGTCTGTTACACCACTCTCGTGCCTCATATGTATTGCGTTTTTTTCATGCTGGGTTCTGGGAACTTAGAGAGGGCGATATGAACTGTGTGTATGAAAGTTTTAGATCCTGTTGCTGTCTGTCCCCACCAGATTTGATATCTGAACATTCATAGCCACTTAATTAAGTCAGTTAATTAAGATTTGACAGATGAACTCTCAACTCGATTGGGGCTCATTTATTAAAAACCGCTGCATGCAGAATTGTGATAAGATTTTCTGGTGTTATAGAAGTTGCCATATTTGATATTTACTTTGGTGACTATCACTGTGGTAACAGATGTTATTCATGGCTATCTCAAGAATAGGAAAGGGGGTTACTTGTTCATACAGACCATATTCGATAAGCTTGGGTCTGCGGTTATAATTTGAGAGTCTGTAGTAACTAAATAGCAAATAAGGTTCTATCCTGAACATTGACTGTGAATGTAGATTTTGTTTATTTGCTCTTTTTCTGACTTAAAGGGATAGTTCACCCCAAAATGAAAATTCTCTTATTCAATTCAATTCAAGTTTATTTGTATAGCGCTTTTCACGATACAAATCGTTGTAAAGCAACTTTGCAGGAAATTAAGTTTCTACAATATATTTAGTAGTAGCTTATCAGTGGTGACTATGTCAAGTAGATGTACATATGGCAGAAATGTACTGTAAAAATAAGTTAATGATGTAATCAAACAGACGTTGAACAGTATTAACAGCAATGATTATATGTTGCAATCAAACTTATAGCAAAATGTGGTAGTTCTGTATGTTGTTTCAGGGTTGGCATCATCTGAGGTCCTCTGAGGGGTTGGCATCATCTCTTCTCAGGTGTTCGGTCATCTCAGATCTTTTAAGGGTTGGATCCAGACTGAAGCTTGTGCAATTCCTAGTTACCATGTGATGTCAATCCCGTGGCAGAAACAGAGAAACAAATAGAGACATAATTAGCGTAGGTGCTGTTCCAACCATGCAAAAATTATTTGTTCAACCCAAGCTAAAGAATAATAATGTGCATTTGATCAGATATAACTGCAGTACAAGATTATGTGATGCATTATGTGAATGCTTGGCTAAAGAGATGTGTCTTTAATCTAGATTTATCTTTTGGTGCGATGAATGAAGCTGAAGTATTATACGCTGTAGAATCTACATTTGTTATTGTATTTCTGATGTTATCTATTTTATCAGTGAAGAAATTCATAAAGTCATTACTATTAAACTGTGAGGGAATATTTAGATCGGGTGGCGTCTGGTTATTTGTTAATCTAGCCACTGTGCTAAATAAAAACCTTGGATTGTTTTGGTTATTTTCTATGAGTTTGTGGATATGCTCGGCCCTGGCAGCTTTTAGAGCCTGTCTATAGCTGGACATACTGTTTTTCCACGCAATTCTAAAAACTTCCAAGTTAGTTTTTTTCCATTTGCGCTCAAGACTACGAGTTTTTTTCTTGAGAGAATGGGTATTACTGTTGTACCATGGCGCAGTACGTTTTTCTCTAACCTTTTTCAATTTGATGGGGGCAACAGCTTCTAATGTATTAGAGAAGATAGTGCCCATGTTGCTAGTCATTTCGTCTAGTTCATGTGTACTTATTGGTACACAGAGCAGTTGAGATAAATCAGGCAGGTTATTTGTGAATGTGTCTTTGGTGGCTGGAACAATAGTTCTGCCCTGACGGTAACGCGGAGCCATATAGTTAATATCAGTAATATGCAGCATGCACGATACAAGGAAATGGTCAGTAACATCATCACTTTGAGGTACGATATCTATGTCAGTAAGATCAATTCCATGCGATATAATTAAATCTAGCGTATGATTAAAACGATGAGTGGGCCCGGTGACGTTTTGCTTGACTCCAAAAGAGTTTATTAGGTCCGTAAACACAAGTCCTAATGCATCATTTGTATTATCAACGTGAATGTTAAAATTTCTGACAATTAGCGCTTTATCAACATTAACCAATAGGTCTGAGAGGAAATCTGCAAATTCTTTTAGGAAATCTTCATACGGCCCTGGTGGCCTATAAACAGTAGCCAAAGCAAGATATAGTAGAGATTTCTTTTGCATATCTGACAGTGTAACATTAAGTAGAAGTATTTCGAATGAGTTAAACCTGTATCCTGTTTTCTGAGTAACATTGAGAATATTACTATATATTGTTGCAACACCGCCGCCACGACCAGTCTGATGGGGCTCATGCTTATAACAGTAGCTTGGTGGAGTAGACTCATTTAGACCAATATAATCATTTGGTTTGAGCCAGGTTTTTGAGCCAGGTTCAGTCAAGCAGGGTACATCAAAACTATTATCTGTGATCAATGCTCTTATCATTTACTCACACTCATGTCCATTCAAACCTGTATGGCTTTCTTTTTCTGTGGAGCACACACACACAAAATCTGTTTTTTAATCTCTCAGTGGTTTTTGTCCATACAGTTCGAAATATCATCTTTTGTGTTTTCAGAGGAAAAAGTAAGTCATACAACAACATGAGGGTGGGTGAATGATGACAACATTTTCCATTTATTGGAACCACCCCTATAAATATGCAGAAAATACACATCATTTAAAAAATATATATGGTGTTCATATGAGATAAAATAAGCTATCTACAACATAAAGGTAATACACAGACACTGAAGCAAATGCACAGTTGAACTTGAACTAATTAGTGTTGTAGTCAAAAACACCACAGAAAATACTATATACTTTATAGTGTAAAGCACAAAAAATTCACAACATTGTAAAATATATGACATTGTTTAAGTTGAAATTAGTGCTTTCAACTTGATTAATCGCAATTAATCACATCCAAAATAAAAGTTTGCGTTTACATAATATGTGTGTGTGTACTGTGTATATTTATATGTATATATACAGTAAATACACACACATACAGGTATATATTTAAGAAAAATATGTAATATATTTTTATTTATGTATAATATAAATCATATATAAATATGTATATATTTCTTATGTATGTATTTCATTTAATATATCTCTATATTTCTAAATATGTAAATATTTCTTAAATACATACATGTATGTGTGTGCATTTTTTTTATGTAAACACAAACTTTTATTCTGGATGCGATTAATCACGATCAATCAATTTGACAGCACTAGTTGAAATACATTTACATTATTGTTTATGGTGTAAGTTTACAGTTTTACAGGCATATTTTGTCATTTTGTATTGTATTATCTGTTATTTGTTGCTAAATATATTTTTTTTCATTGACTAAAATGTTTCAGTCAGAATAAAATATACTACAAATAATTCATATGTCATTATGAAATTTGCACAAATGCTTTATATGTAAAACCCACCCCTTACACATGAAGTATGCATGAAATTGTGCAGAAGAAAGGAAACTGATGGGGGAGGAAGAACAGAGGAGATGAGAAGGCAAAAGAGGGAGAAAGACAGAAAGAAAGAATCTCTTGTCTTGTGATCAGAGGCAGCTTGTCAAAGACTCCCCTGCCGACACTGCGCTTTAATGATTCCTCACACGTCAGAAACAAACTCCGAAGATGATGATCATCGTTTCATCTGCTGTCTCTGGCCTCATTACTGCCACAGCACTCTTGGTCAGTAGTTGGGATTAGGAGAGGGAGGGAGAAAGAAAGAAAAGAGAGAAAGAGAGAAAGACAGAGCCACAGAGAAGAGTAAAAAAAGCTAAAACATTTTGATCTATGATCTATAATTTATTTCCAAAGCAATGCCTTTACACGACTTCATCTTTGGAACACGGGTGGCTTATGATCATTATTTCAGCAAGTCACAACTTCCCTCTCACTCTTATTCTCCTTACATGTTTAGATTTTGGCCATGTTCTGTAGAAGCCTTGTTAGTGATGTTTGCTAAGACAAGCATTGCTTAATATTAGAGTTATGGATTCCTGCTGGAGTGACCTGATCTATATCTATGGACTAGAGACTTGGAGGTGGTCTCTTCTGATTTGGCCTTTAAGCAAATATCAGTTTACTCAAATGCATGCAGAGTTCATTTGGAAGTGGACTGAACATACAGTTCAGCTGCATGTTAGATATTTGATGGAGATGTGCTGCTCTAGTGGACATTAGCTGGGTTTTCCTGTCAAATGAGGTGTTATGGAGACTGTACTTGGGACAATCAGCACCGTCCCAGGTGAGCCTGATGGCTGCTGTGCCCTGAGGTGCCACACTCGCCTATGAACGTGACTAAAACTAATAAAAACTAAAATGACAGTTTCACACAAAGACTAGACTAAAACTAAAATTAAAACAGGCCGCCAAAAACAACACTACTCGCCCGTAATGGTTGCAGCCGGGTAGTAGACAGAGAATAATCAAAGTTTATTCATCCAGGCACCCAGGTCACCATGCCATCTGGCCCTCTTGGGAAAGCAAAGAAGCCACTGTGATATAATTAATTATTCTTTCACAACTCACAGCATTCATCCTCTGTGTATTCTTTGGTTCCAACTTTTTCTTTAATTCAAAATGAGTTAAGATTAGTCCACTCCAGAGAATTCAATTTAATTCTTTCACAAAAATGTTGTTGGTGTTTTGCTCAGTGCATATGTTTGTACGTTTTTCCTGCATTGTAGGCGCCAGACAATGACCCTACAAAGACAAAAACTCAAACATACTAAACAATATGTTTATGAAAAAAAAAAAAAAAAAGGCATACTTTTTGTGTGAAGTTTTGGTGTAAAATTAAAGGGATAGGATAGTGCAACCAAAAGAAGAAGAAAAAAAGAAAAATCTGTCTCGTTCTTTATTTATTTATTTTTAAATGAGCTTTTTTATATTTTCAGTTTTCATATACATTTTCGTTTTAGGGGTGTTTTATGTGCTTTTTAAATGTTGTCATTTTTTTAATATTTCTATATAATAATTTAGGTTTAATTCAGGTTTAGTTTTATTAATTTTAGTAATTAAACTTATTTAATTTAGTGGCCAAAGCAACATTTCAAATGTTTAAATTTTTCATGTAATATAAATATGTATATTCGAGTTATTTCAGTTAGCAAAAACAATTTTAATGGTTTTAGTTAAAGGTGCACTAAGCGAATTTTGCAAAACAATGTTGATATTTGAAAACACCAAAACAAACACACCCATACCCCAACAGGACCTCGCCCCTATTTTGATATCTCCGCCTCACATGTAGGTACGCAACCATGGCAACGACAATCGCGGAAACAAGCGAAGATGACACACAAGCATATTCAAACAAAAGCCAACACAGATAAGTTGTGTGAAGCAATGCAAAATCAACGTTAATCACCTATCAAGAAGAAACAACGCAACCTCGGCATCTGATTCCAGGCCTTCCCGCTCCTTGAGTTCTCTCCACCGCTGGAAAGCTGCTCCGATATTTACACGGGTCCTACCTCTTGCCTGATCATAACCCTTCTTTTTAATGTTTTGTTTCTCTGATATTGTTCTCTTTTTGTATCTGCCATCTCTCTCTACCTATAATCGATCTGCTAATATCCGTCCTGTGCACTCAAATTGAGCGTTCTCTTTTCTCTATCAGTACAAGACACGCCCCCTTACTGCTGATTGGTTACAAGTGTGTTTTGGGACTTGGTTTTTCAAATATTGCTTAGTGCACCTTTAACAATAACAACACCAATCTTCATGTTGTCCCAAAACTGTGGTAAACAGATGATATTTTGACAAAAAAATCCCCATACTATTAAAATCAGTGGTCTGTTTTGTTTGGTTACCAATCTTCTCTTGTGGTCCACAAAAGAAAGTCTGGAACAACATGAGGGTGAATAAATGATGACAGTATTTTTATTTTTGGGTGAACTATCCCTTTAAGAGAAAGAAAATATCATTAACTTACTATAAAACTATAGACATCAATGGAAAAACGTAAGGATGATACATGCTCGTGTGTGCGTTATGAGAAATCCCTGCTAAACAGAAAAGTGTGCAGTCAGAGATAGATCAGTATGAACAAGTAGAGGGAATCTGCGGTCCTGGAGCTGAATGAAAGAGAGAGCCAGAATAGAAGAGAGAGAGAGCAATAGAGTGAGATATGGGGAGTAATAAATCAAATAGATGCTCTTGTGAATGTGACCAGAGGATTGAGTGCTCTTTAATATCCAAACCTGCTTTTGGAAGCCCTCCAGATAGGTGCTCTGTGCCCCCTCACACAAACTCTCACACTGAGCAGTGCCTCATGAATACACGCATGTACTGTACACCTGCAGATGTGCACAGCGCCGTCTGACTCAGTCACCGCATGAGCAAGAGTGCAGGCTTGGTTAACGTCAGTCAAACCGTACAGATGCACAGCTACAAATCCTGCACTCTTTGTTTATTCAAGGTTTTTCTCACCAGTCACTACGTGGGTTGTCACTATATTCTGACTGCTGAGAAATTGAAATTTAGCTGAAAGAGACCATATCATTCTAATAAGAGGTTTTGGCTTCACTCTTGATGTCATGAGGCTAAGATAATCATAAATGATTGAATTCATAAATCAGTTTGATTTCATAAAATGATTTTCAAAGTAAAAGTCAGCATTTTGAAGCTGTAAAATGTCAACTGCAAAAAAAAAAAGCAACTTGAAACCAAAGACACACAGCCAGTGGAGATTAAAGAAGGTCTGTAATACTTGGAGAAAGCTATCCGTAAGCATTCTCAATTATCTTAATGGTACTTACTTGGCTGGTGCAGGACTCCCCAAAAGTATGCAATGTGAAATCTAGATTGTAGATATAATTGTTGTTGAGCCAATCACCTGTTTCAAACTTTAAAGGGATAGTTCATCAAAAAATAATTCTGTCATTGTTTACTCACCTTCATGTCTTCTGCATGTCTTCTGTCGAACATGAAGATATTTTAAGAAATGTCAGAAATGTCTTTTGACCTGCGGCGCTTTGGTTTAGATAATGCTGTCATGTTTTGTTGTTTTATCAGCCTCCTTCATTTGATAGTAACGTTTGTGAACGTTTAGAATAAACTCATGCACAGTCACTTTCCAGACAGCGCTCTTACTCTAATAAATATTGATCTAATTTAAACTCAAAATGACATTTATTTTACAAATAAAAATAAACAAACTATTATTGATCAACCAATAAATTTGGCAATACATAAGGCAAATTTGCCTTTTTTTAATCGTCTGCATTGGCCAATTATTTTGAGTGCTCTTCTCACAGATGCACAGGAACACTCAGTCTTCATAAGTTTATATGATCTTTAACAGTTCTGTCTTCAGCAAATATGCCTTTATGTCATTAATTCTTTGAATATCTAATAAACATTTATTGCTATCTTGAAATTGGCCACCGTGCACCACATCAGCACTATAGCATTACAAATGTCTCGGTTACGTACGTAACCCTCGTTCCCTGAAGGAGGGAACGGAGACGTCACATCGGTAATGACTGACGAATTGGGATCTCGCGTAGAGAGACCAATCCACTTTGAGTGTAAACTAAACTCCGAGATGGTCATCTTCCCGCAATGAGAACATGACTCAGCCACGAACGCCACCTCAGCATGCTTAATACCCAGACACTTGAGGCAGCGATCGTGACCATCACCCGACGCCAGGTAATCCCGACGCATCCAGAAACGCACAGGTGATATGTTGTCTGTAGCAAGATGCAACATCGTCTTTACAAAGATGTAACATCGAGTTTGCCAGACGCAACGTCGTCTTTAAAAAGACGCACCCGTGAATGATCTTTTGGGGTAAAAGCTCTTTCAGCGTGCTGAAGAGCACAGAGGAGATGGCCGCCTGCAAGACAAACAGGGGGTAGTGCAGCCTGATGTGTGCAACCCACTCGACACGGGAAACCACCACCGCTGAAGCACCGTACCGCCAACACCAAGAGCTCTCAAAGAGTGCGCTGAACTCGTTCAGTCTTCTCTCAGTAGAAGTCAGGAGCAGAACGATATGACCGCTCGGCTCCGAAGCGAAAAGCTGAGTATGCGTTGTTCCTGCTGCCTAGTTATACTCGCGCTGCGATCAGCGGCAGCTGGATGCAGTCATCGCATGCCAATGTGCATTGGCTTGTTTAGTTTACACTCAAAGTGGATTGGCCTCTCTAACCTAGATCCCAATTCGTTCCCTCCTTCAGGGAACGAGGGTTACCATGCGTAACCGAGACATTATATTGAATTTAATAGCTACAATATATTACATTTAGTCAACATTCTGTTGACTGCGATTGCTATTGTTCTTATCAACTCTACCAAAATCTACATTCATGCATGTGAAATCCTACATACAAGTACACATCTACTAGTTTGCTCACAAATGTAAAAAAATATCTCTTCAGCTAGCAGCGGTCTTAACTTAACTCAGGCCTTTCTATTTGTGGGGGTTGCAAATCATTTCCATGCACTGCATTTAAACTTTTCAGAGCTGAATCTTGCATGCTTAAATCCACAGTGTGTTCTGCTGCTGGAATGTATCCAATGGAAATAGCCAGATGGAATAAAACCACACACACACACACAGGCCTCCGCACGGCGATCTGAATGTGTAATAAAATGTTTAATTCATGACCACTATAAACACATATTCTTGTACAGCAATCGAAATCCACGGGGGATCGCTAACAAACGTCTTCGCTCAGTCGGTAGGCCGTTCGTAATTGCATTCTGACTGTTTGTGTTTGCGTACGCCCAAGACATCCTGTACGCCTCACATCTGCGGGTCTCTCGCCGCTCCTGTGGTTCTTAACCCTGCCAACTAGTTTGGTGAGCTATTGTATCATTTGTTTTCCCTGTCTTACCTCGCTATCGCTGGCATGTTCCCCAGAGTCCTGGCACTATGATGGAGACACTAGACTCGCATTAACTCCATGGTGAAATAAGCAGCTATGTGTGTTTGTGCGTGTGCAGGCCCAACAAATCTCTACCTCGCACACTTGTCCACCGAGTCCCACCGCCCCCCATGCAGGGGGCCTCAGTTAGTTTTTTCCTTCAATATAAGAGCCCAAATATCCTTGTAATCCTCCCGTCTCCTCTACACAACCTCCCTGGCTGCAGCCTCCTGTAATAGAAAAATGGCAGACGAGGAGATTAAGCGAGGCTTATTCCTCTGAGGTGTGTGTTTTATCGCAGCAGCAAACAGCAATCTCTCCTCCGCCCTCGTCCAAAGGAAACTTTCGCCTTCCTTTCTGTACTCCTTCCTTCCTGCCTCCTTGCTCTCTCACTCTCGTTGGCTCTGCAGTGATACGCAGTTTTGTAGTGTAGAGCCTCTGTTAGCACTGATGGCTCTGAATTTAAAATGCCTTTTTTGTCTTTCACACACCCACCGTCTCATTGGTAAGGCTGAAGTAGCCCTTTATGGACACCAAATCTGAAATGTGTTTTTTTAAACTTACAATATATTGTACTGGATATCCAGTTTGATCAGCTGATCACGTCCTACCAAGTCAGTGCCATTCACAACTTATGCCCTCATGGGACAGTAAAATGTCCTTTAGATGCAAACTTCAAAATCTCGTGGATGTAGTAGGTCATTCGGATATTGTTTGTCAACTGCTAATACTAAATACTAAGAATTTAGCGATATTTCTTCTATATGTTGCCTACTACATAATTGGAAGTTAGGCATACCCAGACACAGTAGTTAGTTTGAGTGATTTATTTGAATCACACACTCAACCAATTTGTTTCATTCAGGTAGAAAAACAATTATTTAACCAATTCATTTAGGAATGAAACACTACTACTACTGTGTTTTTTTCTTGAAGACAAGTGCTGGTTCAATATGGTGTGACTTTGTTTGGAATTATTTTTTGATGGTGTTGGTGTAAGGGAAATATTGGGTCTAAAATTTAAGTTTATTAAATGGTTTTGTAAAAGCGATATCACACTCGGAACCATTTTGTTGAAATTGCTTAATTATTTGTTAATTATTTATTTATATGCACATAGTTTTGTGAAAGCTAAAAAATATTTAATCTCTTCTTCCATGCAGTATTCAAGGGGAATAATTTTATGCTTATAGGGAGTTTTAATTTCACTGTTGTCACTTTTTGCTTTCTTTCTGGGGCTTTAAGGGCAAAATTCAAGCTTTTTTTTGGAATTGTTTGATTTATGTATGTATGTATTTATGTGTGTATGTATTTGTAAAAAACACTATACAGTTTTAATTTAAAATATTTATTTCAGTGTTTATGCATTGATATGTTATATCTAACATTAATGAGTAGGAAAAAAGATCAGTTTAATGCAACAACAATATTTTTCAGATAACTTCGTTTGGCTTTATTTAATGAAAATATAAAAGCAAATTATAATTTTACAAACAACATATTTTTATAATTTTATGCTTATTTTTTTAACACAGTATAAAAGGTTCTTTATAAAAAATACATACAGTAGCTCTTCAGTAGCAATGGGCTTATACTTGGGGGTCCTTGCCATCAAGAAGTTTGAAAACACCTCACCTGTGGTACACATATCCCTTGTTGGGAATTACTGGCTTTGAACAGTCTTGAAGGGGTTGCTAAAGTGCTTGTTATTTTTACCTTATTACTGTGTAACGGACAATTTTTGCCTTGGCACATGATACAATGGGGGAAAATGTGGAGAGACTAACTGGCAAACCTGCTAAACAAGCAAAATTTGCCTTGACAGGGAGAACCAGAAAAGACCAGCAAACCACCTCAGGCTGTTTTTTTCATGTTATGATTTAGAAAATTCTGACTGCCTCATATTGTGTGCATTTCTTCAAGCATTTGAATGACCACAGCCTGCAGCTCTTCTCCTCGAGCAGCGTGGGAATCAGATGCCACCCCCAAGTATTTTTTATTGCACTTCAGATGATGCACCAGAAGGCAGTGGTTTTGCTACTAAGTGAGAGAGAAACAGAGAGAGAGGAATGAAGAAATGGTGTTTTTTTACATAACGATTACTTTTTTTCCTTATGTAGCATCTTTTCAACATAGCACATATAGAACATTCCACTACTGCACTTAAGTTCCCAATCACGTTCACACATTCACCACAGGCCCCTCCCTCCCTCTTCTGAGATGCGCCCTCAAAACAACAATGCCCCTCCTTTTCCATTGACAGGAGCTCACAAAACATGACCCATGTGTGTTCCCACGGGTGGATTGCTGTGTACATGTGACATGTACAAAGGCATGAAGGACTTCAAATGGCTGTATCTTAAGATTCACAGATGCCCATGGTCCCTAATCCTGTGACTAAATGATCCCCACTGTTGGTGGTAACGGCTCCAGTGGTTGTCTTCATGGTGGCAGTGGGTGGGTTTGAGGGGCAGTTGTGTGGGAGGTGTTTTCAGGATGGATGTTCACTGTCTGGCATCAAGCTCAAGACCATTGATTAAGCTGGTTGGTAAGAACATGCTGTTCTGACTGAGGATTTCACAATGACTGTGCTCAGTCTAATTTTCATGGTACATTGCAAGAAAGGATCTTATTGCTTGTTTGTTAATGTGACGGAGAATATGGGGTTAAACAGCAGAAGCAGGAGGGGCTTTGTTAGTGAACAGTTTGTCTCTGCTGTTACTGGAGAGAGAGAGCGAGAGAAAGAGAAAGAGAAAGAGAAAGAGAAAGAGAAAGAGAGAGATTATGTAGCATGTGGGTGGCATATTCCCTATAGCCTCAGATACATGCACTCACACACACACACATTTGTGTTATTAGTAAGGATCTCTCATAGACGTAATGATTAGCATACATTAAATAATGTTTTCATATTTTTGCACAATTGCAGATTGTTGGAAATAAAATATTCTGTTCTATTTTATTCACGCATTAAGTATCTCCTGTTTCATCCCAAGCATGCTTTTCATTTATTTCTTGCCTCGGTATCCAAGTACACTAACTTTTGAAAAACCAAAAGGCTAAAATTGCTAATTGTAATGAAAATGATACTTATCTATCTATCCATCCATCCATCCATTCATCTTCTTGTCAGTCTCTTATGCTCACAAAGGTTGCATTTATTAGACCATAAATACAGTAAAAAACATGAAAAATTAAAAATATTTATTATATATTTCAATATAAAGTAGAGTAGCTTTAATTGTTTCACAGATTTAAACTTACGATTCACATTTTATGATGAATTTTCATAGTTTAAGCATGAGTCTATGTCAAGGGAAAAACAACAAGCTATACATACTGTAAAACTAATTTACAAGAGTAAACAAAAGCATTTAAAAGTTTTACAAACCAAAACAAAAGTTTTAATGTGATCTTCATATAACAAAAAATCTTTACAGAACCCTGTTGACTGACATCAGATTTGAAGCAAACTTGACTTACTGTATATGAATTATTATTTAGCATTTCAAATAGAGACAACCATTTCAAATGTCTTTATAAGTTGTTTTTTTCTTTTGACATGTTTTACTATATTTGTGAGGATTTGCTTTCACAAGTACGTCCACAGCGGTCAGAAAGCGATGAACTGTGCTGCAGGTTTGTCATTGATTACCCTCAGATAATCTGTGGGGTCTGTCTTATAGGAGAAATAAGACACTTTGTGTTACTAGTGGAATAAGATTGAGTGAATGTAAGTATGAGTGTTCCTCGATATGCATGTGCATGTCTGTTTGCTTAATTTGTTTGTTTGATAGTTTATGAGTAACTGCACCCCTGTGTCAGACCCCATAGCAAAGCAATCTCAGTGCAATACATTACCTCGAAGTCTTTATGTGTTTGGCGACCTACTTCAAGACAGAAAGCATGAAGCCGTTCGCGTGTTTTGTAAAGGTCTCGCTTTATCCCTCACCTCAATCACGCCAAACTCTATGCACATGACCTGCCACGCTCTGCTCACAAAGTCTTTTAAACTCTCATGTTGGGCATTAAACCGATTCCTGGATACTGTAAACACAATGTCAGGGTGTAGCTGCTCTGCAGGTTTTATTGCAGATATTGTTGATTACGGGGGTGTGCGGCTCATACCACAGCTCACGATCAGAGTAGATGAGTGGGGTTTTGCTGTCTAGCCGAGCTCACCCTGACATCTCACATAACCCTGCTATTATTTTGCAGCTGTCTGTCTCAGCAAGTGACAAAGCCATGTTGACCTTTTCAGTCAGTGTTTAAAATGTCCATAAATGACAAAAGTTAAAATTTCAGCCAATAAACAGGAAATTCAGTAGGGTATCAATACATTGCAACATTAAGCTGAAAAAAAAAACTCCCTTCTAGATTAAAATTTTCCAGTAGACTAAAGGCCTGCTCACACCAAGGATGATAAATCCAAAGTTCCGTCATGTAACTCAAGATGGCGCAGTCCGATAAGTCTAACTCAATCTGACATAATGACATCATCACATGTCACAGCTGATTGGTTCTCTCCTGTATCAGTAGCCAATGAGATTGCTGCTCAACCTTGAAATATTTGGCTAGTGCTTGCTGTAGCAGTTGCAGCGCACTTCAGAAACCCTCCTCCTCCCCCAGCTCCACCTGTATAGATCTGCTACGGGGTGATCATGTATGTTATGGGGGTTATTTCACTTATGTTATATGTGCAGCAGCAGTATTTCTTACATGCTCACAGCAGCATGTTGTGGATCGCAGAGAACTGTGTTGTGTGGTTAAAACTGCACAGCGGATAATAGGCACTGAGTTCCCGAGCCTGGACACTGTTTATGCCAGTCGATTACACACGAAGGCCAGCAGAATCATTATGGATCACACTCATCCAGGATACAGAATGTTTGTCCCTTTACCCTCTGGGAAGAGGTACAGGGCTTTTAGATCCAGGACAAATAGGTTACAGAACAGTTTTTTTTGCAAAAGCTGTATCTGTCCTAACACCTCCTATTATTACTACTTTTACTTTTCCATAATAATTATGGACAATTTTAATAGTTATTAAAGATGGGAAAGGACATGTAATATATGCATTTTAATATTTTTATAATGTTATTCTAATGTGCAATATGTTACTAGAGGTTTTTATGTTACTCAAGGTGTATGTTTCAATTATGTGTTTAATGTTTACTGTTATGAGAGTTGCCACTCTAAATTTCGTTGTATTCAGACAATGATAAATAAAGTAAGTCTAAGTCTAATGTATTGGCAGTAGCAAGGCTCAATACTTGCTCTGCCGCAGCAGCAGCAGCAGCATAGCAGATCTATTCCATCAAGACCAAACACATTATCATTGTCATGTACATTATCATGGCAGTCCCTCCAAGAGTTTTCAAGACAGATAAAGATAACGATATAGTTCTAAAAATCATTCTCAATATTAAAGAATAGCAGAGTCCACACCACAGCTATAACGATAAATGTACAGAGAAACAATATTGTTGGAATCACTTTCAGAAGGATTTTTTTTCTAGCTGATGAATAATAAAAAATATTGACACCCAATCAGATTTAATCCTGCTATAATGAGCTGTATAATTTAAATCGGCAGACGAGCATGCGCTTAGAACACTTTACTTAAAGCCTTTATGTATAATGCATTATAATTATTCATAATGTCTGTTGTAATACATTATATCTTGTCGTAAATAATTATAACCAAATTTAAAATGCATAGTGTAACAATGAATTGATAAGTGTTATAGGGCCAGTTTTACAAACATGTTGCGCCGACGCAAACTGTCTTTTGCCATTAAAATAGTACTGTCAGGATTTACTAAAGACACGCAGTGATGAATTAGCGCTGAAAAGGCGTGGACACAGGCAGTTAAATAGGCAATTGTAGGAGTTTCCCTTTCAGTTGCAGGAAATAAAAGTAACAAAATGAAAAAAAAAATTGTACCATAGAAATGTTATTCTGCTGATGTTCTTATGTCAGATTTGCAGGATTCCATCACATTCTCTGCAGTCTTTAAATTTTATTATGCATGTGTTTAACAGCAGTATTTATTATATTTATATTATTAATGATTTTTACTATTGTATATAAATTACGTAATTTTAACATAATTGACTTCAAACTTGCTTCATGAGGCAGGCTGGGGATGATTATCAATGCATAAAGATTAAATTACAGTCTTTTTCCCATAGAGAATGTTTTTGAGCTGCAGCTTAAATATTAAGAAAACTTATTTTGTGTCCCACGGCATACAAAATAAAAATGAAATGATTAGTGATGATTAAATGATGACAGAAGTTTCATAAATTTTTAACATTTTAAGTTTTAGCCTTGGGTAAAGTGATGGAATGCTTTGAAAAAAGTTGATTAAGGCACCAGAGTGACATCGAAAGTGACCTTTTTTTTTTTTTGGTGATGCGCAATAAAAGTCAGTAGAGTGACATTTGCTTGTAAGTGTGTGTTGGAGAATCAGATTATCATTCTTATTTGGCTTAATGTACTGTATTTTGCAGTTCTCAATAAAGTTATATATGATCATTTATTTTATTTATTTATTTTGCACCAAAGACCGTTTTTACTCTTATTTTTGTGTTTGAACACTGGTCTTGTTGTGATGAAGACCCATTGTGGATGTTTCCTTCATGCAGAGGGAACAAGAGACACATACTGTAAGCTGATTATGATCTAGCATCTGTTGGCCTCTCACTCCACATCTGTGTTCTTTATGTCTCGTGATAAATGACAGTTTTGCACGCTTTTAGTATTTAGGCATGTTAACATGAGGCACATGTTGCCACCAACCGAGGTGTGTGTGTGATTGTATGTGTGCACATGTGGTCGTCTAATACTAATAGCTCTCATCAGGCCAAATCAGGACAACGGAAAAACTGCTGTTTGCTTTACAGTAATCATAAAAAATGACTTCAGAGGATGAATACTCATTTTTCTAGGCCAGTCATGGCAATCTAGGCATGATTTTCTGTAATTCAGCTCATGACTATGTGCGCACAATGCCAACATCCCGATAAGAGCCTGTTGTCATTGCATGTGCTGAACGGCATCAGTCGTGTTACTCATCACTCATCTGCTCTCTTTTCTTCTTATAGCTCTTCCTACTCTTACATCCTCCCTTCTTTTCCTTTCTATCTTCCCTTTTTACACTGTCCTCCTTTCCTGTCCTCTTCCTGACACATTCTTCTCTGGCCTACTTATATGAGAGACCGAAATCCAAACTGTTTGCACACTGTACAGTTTTTGCCGTCTGGACCACTTTTGTTCTTCTGTTTTAATTATCTGCCTTTCCGAAAAATCTTAACTTCATATGAAGTTTAACAGTGTCAGGCATTTTTGTACACAATATCAGAAAAATTACCATACAACACCTGCAAATTTTAGCTTAATCTTGTCATTGGGGCAGTTTTCTCAAAGGTACATATTTGTACCTTATCTATCCCTTATCTTCCTTAAGGTGCTGAAATGTGCCGTTAAAGGACTAATAAGATCATAGCAACATGTTTGTGTGTGTGTGTGTGTGTGTGTGTGTGTGAGAGAGAGAGAGAGAGAGGTAGATGTTCAGTTACAATGTTTATACTTGTATGTTTATATAATTTGCAGCATAAATATCTTGTTAGTTTGCTCTCACTTCATGTTTGGATCGTACTTGCCTCTTCCTGCCTAGCCACAGACTCCAGACATTCAGAGAACTTGCCATCATTAGTGCAAAGGGTTGCTTGCATCTATCAGTACCATTACATATTCGCATGTCAATGAGGATTTCACCCAAATGTGACACGAATGTTGATGTAAAATGCCCTGTTAATGCTGTCAATCATGAACAAAGTCATGCACTATCATACTTCTTGTTAAAAAAGAAGAAGAAGTGCACTTTAACTATTTTTAGGTATGAAATGAATGTAATGTTTTCGGACACTTTATGTTGTTTGCAACTGTATTATTGTTCACATGTATTTAAAAAGCAATTAGTTGAACTTAAGTGTGCTTTTTGATTCACTTAAGTAGGACTCAAGAGCATCTTTATTTGTAATTTCATAATTACATCTATTGTATATCACCAAATGTGCTGATAAGCAATTATGATAAACTAAAATATACTTGTATGCCCTGTATTTAAACATATTTCTATACACATGTAATCATGAAGTTGCATTTTACAATAATTTACATTAATAATTTAAAATATATTAGCTAAATATAATATTGAATAACACACTACAGTTAAAATTATAATCAAGTGCTTTACATGCTTGATTATTATTTGCTTTACTACAGTCAACACATTAAAATGAGAGTATTTCTTTAAAGTATGAAAAAAGATTAGTAAAGCAATTTTAAATTGTTTAATTTGACTTTATTACAAACTTTTTAAAAGTGTACTTAAGTGTGTTAAGAAACAGTCATGAAAGTGTATTCTCCTCAAACTGAACATTATTTATATATCGTTTTTTACCTCTGATTCACCGCAATGTCCGAACTGTCCTAAGCGTTCTCAGACACGTCTTCTTCTTCTTGCTTTACGGCGGATCGCAGACTTATAAGTGCATTACCGCCACCTATCTCTCAAATGGACCATTGACACTCTATCTACAATCTCAATTAGGAGTGTCAATGGTCCATTTGAGAGATAGGTGGCACTTATAATGCACTTATAAGTCTGCGATCAGGGCTCAGGATTGTTTAGTTAAATTAAAATTAAAATTGTTGTTATTGTTTAGATTGTTTGTTAACGGTTTGAGTTAAAAATCTTTGTTTGTGTTCTACTGAAGAAAACAAAGTCACCTACATCTTAGATGCCCTGGGGGTAAGCAGATAAACATCAAATTTTCATTTTTGGGTGAACTATCCCTTTAAGTGGCCTTTAATTTTATTAATATGATCTCATCTGCAAGCAAAGTTTTAAAGTTTAAAAATTGAAGTACACTACTACAGGTGCATCTCAATAAATTAAAATGTCGTGGAAAAGTTCATTTATTTCAGTAATTCAACTCAAATTGTGAAACTCGTGTATTAAATAAATTCAATGCACACAGAACTTTTCCACGACATTCTAATTTATTGAGATGCACCTGTAGTGCAAAAGGGACAGTCTGACATTAAAGATTCTTGCACCATCTGCCTTGGCTTGTACTCATATTGTACTCAAATGACTTTAAGAAACATGGCTTTTGCTTTCTGCCAAAGCCATGTGACTGACAGTAAAACAATGGAAGATAGTTATTCGTTGTTTTTGTCACATTTCATAATAAGGAAAGCAATTGGTAGATGTGGGAATGACTGTAGATGATTGTGGTTAATTGAAAATCTGTGTAGGAGAATAAGCACTGACATTTAGTCAATAGATATGCAAGGAACAGTTTGAGTCCTTACGTTTGATGTCTCACTAAAGCTATCCTTTAATGAACTGTATGTAGTTCACTTTAAGTTCCATTACATTGTCATGTTTGGTTTCTCTGTTCTGTCTCCCTTTCTTCTTCCCCCTCTCTCTCTGTTCTCATTTCTTCGTTTCCTCCTCTATGCCTGAAGACAGTCAGTGCCCTAGTTTATTAGCAGGTTTTCTACCATCACCCCTGAATGAAAGAGCCAAAACAATTCACTGCTATGAGACTGCAGAGCAGAAACACACGGCAAGCTGTTTTTCTGCACTCTGAATCAAGCTCAAGTTCAGATCACTGGCTGAGCATGTGATATTTCAGTTTTTTTTTTTTAATAAATCTGCAAAAATGTCAACAATTCTGTGTTTTTCTGTCAATATGGGGTGCTGTGTGTACATTAATGAGGAAAAAAAATTAACTTAAATGATTTTAGCAAATGGCTGCAATATAACAAAGAGTGAAAAATTTAAGGGGGTCTGAATACTTTCCGTACCCACTGTATATGCTGCAGACGCATTTAGGCGCACCGTATTTCTCTGTGCTATGTTTAGAAGGGCTGTCCAATCAAATGTGAAGCTTTCTCTGCTAAAAAGAAGGTTATCAATATTGATGGCAGTTTACGCAAAGTCTTTAAAACAGTGGGTCAATGACCATTAGGGGTCCAAAGCTTTACTGCAAGGGGTCTGCCAATTACGTACAATTTCAAACCGTTTTCAAACTATTTTTTTTTAGTAAAAAAAAATAATAATAATGTGTTACAGTTTTTTTTTATTGCTTTGGCACAATTTTCACAAGCAATTGGTAAATTTTTAAAACTCTTAGTAATATCACAACAAATCATCAAAAGTGCACTTTTTTTCAAACATTTCAGCATATTTTCAGTTGTGTTAGTACAACACACACAATCACAAAATATCCTTTTCACTACACAAAATAAGCGTTTCATCTATATAAATGTTTCATTCACAGTAACTGCCTTTCATAAAGCTACTACTACTTAAAAATTGTCATTAGCATGACTTCTCATTCAGTTTAATACGTTTGTCTATTATTTAATCTAACTCATCTTAATGGTTAATCAGTGAATCATTTGGTGCATCTATAGATATAGATTCAATAGATACTTAGTTTCTATAGAACGTGATTGCAATTTAGGGATAACCAAATGCACTGAATTATTTTTACACTAAAAGTGATTAATCTAAGATGATAACCACTATTTTGTAAGGGTGTGTGTGTGTGGTTCAGGTTTTGTCTATTATTTAATCTAACTCATCTTAATGGTTAATCAGTGAATCATTTGGTGCATCTATAGATATAGATTCAATAGATACTTAGTTTCTATAGAACGTGATTGCAATTTAGGGATAACCAAATGCACTGAATTATTTTTACACTAAAAGTGATTAATCTAAGATGATAACCACTATTTTGTAAGGGTGTGTGTGTGTGGTTCAGGTAAACCCCGAGTTTTTGTTTTTATTTGGCGTACTATTTATACGCACTTTCATGAGATCGGGTTGGTGTGTGTGTGTGGTTCAGGTAAACCCTATTTTATGGGGACATTTGACAAATCATTGTCCTTTTTTGGGTCCAATGCCAATTTTTTTTTTTTTTTTTTCCTCCATGGGTAGGTTTAGGAGTAAGGTTAGTGTGGGAGACAGTATAAAACCCTATGGAATGTCACCATAATGATAGGAAAACCTGTGTGTGTGTGTGTGTGTGTGTGTGTGTGTGTACCTACTTACCTAACTGCTAGTTGGGCAGACTAGTTCTTTAGTCTTAATGTAGAGGCTAAGTTTATGCAACTGGACTCTTGTCACTCTTATCTAATTAACCAACCCGATCTCATGAAAGTGCGTATAAATAGTACGCCAAATAAAAACGAAAACTCGTGGTATTGATACGCAAAAATGGACTTTGGCGTGCATATGATACGCATGTGTTTGGCATGCATATAATACGCATTTTTCGCGTGCATATGATACGAAATTTGTTGGCGTGCATATGATACGCAGTTTTCGCGTACATATGATACGCATCTACCCCACAACCCTAAACCTACCCATCGCGTAGCATATACACGCCAAAGTCCATTTTTACATATCAATACCACGAGTTTTAGTTTTTATTTGGCGTACTATTTATACGCACTTTCATGAGATCGGGTTGGTGTGTGTGTGTGGTTCAGGTAAACCCTATTTTATGGGGACATTTGACAAATCATTGTCCTTTTTTGGGTCCAATGCCAATTTTTTTTTTTTTTTTTCTCCGTAAGGGTAGGTTTAGGAGTAAGGTTAGTGTGGGAGACAGTATAAAACCCTATGGAATGTCACCATAATGATAGGAAAACCTGTGTGTGTGTGTGTGTGTGTGTGTGTGCTTACTTACTGTAACCATCATATTTTGTGGACAAGTTGGTACCCAGAAGTAAGCAAAACTTGACAAAATCACCTAAAACCTTCCTTTTAGGACGTCCTCATTTGTAAAACCGTGTGTTTTGCTATTTGTGAACATACAGCAGGACACAAGGGAGAGGAACTGATCAGAGATGTATCAGAAGAAGGGAGACAGATGGCATAAAATACAGAATTTTACATTACATTATGCCATGTGATACTGTATATAGAAGCATTACCATGGTAAAGACTGCACATTACTATAACTCACCCTTCATCTGAAAACTTCAGCTAGAATATAGATTCAGTCATATGGCACAGTGAGGGCATTTACTGCATTGACAGTAAACTCTGTTTTAGCACAAAACCTTATGGCCATGTCATACCTTCATCACACCTTTTGATAACACACTGGATAAATACTTTTACAAACATTATTGATTTTATGTGAGATATGCAAGTTAGGTAATGCAAGTGTATTTTCTAACATGACAGTTATTGCCTATAGTACTGTAATTATTTCAGCAAAGGGTAAAAAAGGTGTTTTTTACACTACCATTGAGAAATTTTAACCAAACTATGTTACAGACTTTTCATGAAGACCCTAAAGAATCATATCAACTTGTGGAAAATGGGCATCCTATGACCCCTTTAAAAATAATAATGTTTAATTTTTGAAACATTAGTATTATTATTATTATTATTACATTTTAATAATTTTTCTATTTTAATATATTTTAAAATGTAATTAATTCCTGTGATAAATGCTGAATTTTCAGAAGTCATTGCTCCAGTTTTCAGTGTCACATGATTCTTCAGAAATATATAGAATATAAATATATAATAATGCAGAATATTTTTGTGAAAATGGCGCTGCATTTTTTCAGTATGCTTTAATCATGAGATCAGGTTTTGAAAGAATGACTAGTGGTGTTACAAGTGTGATCAGTTTAAAGTTTTGTACTAAGAGTTTTGAAAATGTACACCTTACTTGTGAAAATAGTACCAAACCAATTTTTTTTTAAATGTAAACAAAAGTACAATATTAAGTTATCTTTTAACTAAAGCTAAAGTGCAGCTAAAATGTCCTTACCACATAAAAATGTACTGTATTTATTTAGTAAAATTTTAATTTAATGAACAAATACACTACCATTTAAAATCAGGTTTTTGAAAAGTCTTTTAATAATGTTAATGCTGTGATAAATGCTGAATTTTCAGAAGTCATTGCTCCAGTTTTCAGTGTCACATGATTCTTCAGAAATATATAGAATATAAATATATAATAATGCAGAATATTTTTGTGAAAATGGCGCTGCATTTTTTCAGTATGCTTTATTGAATAGAAAGTTCAAAAGAAAAGCATTTATTTGAAATAGAAATCTTTTCTAACATTATGAATGTCTATACTGTCATTTTTTTTGATCAATTTAATGCATCATTGCTAAATAATGTAAAGAATCTTTGCCCATACATTTGAGCATCACATCAAAGTAGTCAATACATTCTATTAAATGCATTTTATTTTGTTATTTTAGGCCAGGCTTAAAACACATATGCAATTTTATACATCACGGATCTGTGGTCCAAGAGGTCCTTGGCCTGATAAAGTTTAACCAGTTTTAAGGGTTTTCTGAGTCTGTCACAAACTGTAGTTGTGTTTGTTGCTGTCTTTTACTGAAGGATGAGACCGTCATTCTCTCTCCTGTAATTAGTGTTCAAGTTTCCCACCATGCTTTGATCTGGTAAAGCTGGCAATACCTTTGACCTCGGCTGTGTCGCTCTGATTGGTGACTGTGGCCTCAGGGTAGTGAGGAGCATTTCCCTGTCTCTCATCTCCAGTCAGACAGAAAATACTGCTTACAGACTTCTCATCTCCCACCCACACACATTGACTACAAATCTCAACCTCTCTATCTCTTTTAATCATTCTTTTCCTCTTTCTCACTCACTCTGTCTGTCTGTTTTAATCACCCTCTCTCGTTCTCTCTCATTCTGTTCAGAGGCCAATCTGCCCTCATGTCAGTACTGCTGTACCCAGATGGCCCACAATGCACCTGATCCCATAAGTTTGTCTGAGAGACACTCCTCTCGTTCCTTAGAGAGCTTTAGACACATTTATGAAATGTTTATTGCAACATTTTAATTTGTTTAATTCTCTCAAATAAGCATTCTGTGGTCAAGTACACTAGTGTTCAAAAGTTTGGGGTTGGTATTTGTCTCCTTTGTTCGTCAAGAATGCATTATTTCATCAGAAACGTACCAAAACAGCAATATTGTGAAATATTATTACAATTTAAAATATTCTATTTCATTCAATTTTAAAATGTAATTTATTACTGTGATGTCAAAGCTGAATTTTCAACATCATCACTCCAGTCTTCAGTGTCACATGATCCTTCAGCAATCATTATAATCTGCTGCTCAAGTAACATTTTTTTTTATTAACAATGTTGAAAACAGTAGTCCTTGCTGAACAGAAGTATTACTTTCGTTTAAAAACATCTTACTGACCCCTAACATTGTAGGGGAAAATGTACAGTCACTAAAATAAACCCAGACTACCCTAGTGTAAAATAAATACACTTTTAAAAATAAAGGTGCTTAAAAGGTTCTTCACAGCGATGCCAAGGACCAAAATAACCAAATAAATCAGCCAAAACATCATTGCTCACTTGGCAAAGGTAAGTGAGTGTTTGTTTTCTGTTATGTCATGCTCTTTTCCATCAGTGAATGTCATGCATTTT
The DNA here is from genome assembly GCF_001515625.1 of Sinocyclocheilus rhinocerous. Lineage (NCBI taxonomy): Eukaryota > Metazoa > Chordata > Actinopteri > Cypriniformes > Cyprinidae > Sinocyclocheilus > Sinocyclocheilus rhinocerous. The sequence goes on along the minus strand of NW_015659005.1, from coordinate 84,140 downwards.
CAGTCATTGTGGCTCTGCTATCAGGCTATGCACACCGCACAAATATTCACTCTATGAGGAGCGGGCAGCATTAGGATGCTCACTGCACACTCAGTTGGATTGGGATGCGTGGCAGACATTAGTGAGGCATTCCCCCACTGTGCTTGTGTGCTGTTGGCTTGGTCCTCCGTGACAGGTAGCGGCGTGTGTGTGTGTGTGTGTGTGTGTGTGTGTGTGTGAGTGTGTGTATGTGTCATGGAGGCGGAAAGCATGCTGGGACCCACCCACTAATAGCCGACGATCTATCAAAGTCAAAGCACATCTCAGCTCTCCCTCTGGAACAGTGCCTTTCTGATACACCGCGGAAAAGAGAATTAATAAGAGCCATCATTATCAGAGTATGGCGTGTGCCTCAAGGGGAAGAGAGGAGAGAAAGAATGGAAGAGAGGAAATGGATGAAGACATGGGAAGAAAAGAAAGGGGGTTCTTAAGATGTCGATGCCGATGCACAGAGAAAGAAATGAAGGGGGTGTTAAAAACTGATACAGAGAGAGGAAACATTCTCATCCTTTCGCACCCAACTTATGTTCCAGAGACACAAAAAAAATGTGACTATGCTTCATTTCTGCTGCAGAGTAGCCATAAATGATCAGTAAATTCAAGTTCAGTTTATTAAAATATTTTAATAGTTTTTATATCAATTACAGTATACACTGGACATAATATTGGTTACCCTTTATGTTATGTTATGTTATGTTATGTTATGTTATTGCTGGAATTCTATTCTCGATTTTGAAATATCTATTTGTATATAATATTGTATAAATCATGAAACCTCAAACTTTTGAACAGTAGTGTGCAATTATATATATTACACACTACCGTTCAAAAGTTTGGGGTCAGTAAGATTTTTCTTTTTAAAGACATTAATACTTTTATTCTGCAAGGACACATTACATTTATCAGTAATGACAATGACTTTTACATTGTTGCAAAAAATTCCATTTCAAATAAATGCTGTTCTTTTGAACTTTCTATTCATCAAAGAATCCTGGGGAAAAATGTATCACGATTTCAACAAAACTATTAAGCAGCAACTTTGAAATGTTTTTTGAGCAATAAATCAGCACATCAAAATGATTTCTGAAGGATCATGTGACACTGAAGTAATGGAGAATTCCATGACTGAACATTTTTAAAATATTTTAAAATAGTACACAATTCTATTAAATTATAATAATATCTCACAATATTACTGTTTTCACTGTATTTAGTTTTTTAAATAAATGTAGCTTTGGTGAGCATAAGAGACTTGTTTTCAAAAATCCTACCAACCCAAACTTTTGAACAATGTTGTATATAATATTACTGAAATCACAAATCACGTATATATTTGGCCGCACTGCAGTATATTGACTACAAGCTGCCGAACTGACTCGAATCATGACAAATGACTGTACTTCCTCATAGCTTTCCCAATATTTTAGCAGTGTAGGGGGAACCTGTCAGCAATCCCAGCGTGTGAGTGTATTAGTGAGTGTGCGTGTTGTCTCATATTTGTGTGCTTCAGTATACAAGAGCGGTGACTCACCCCTTCATTCCTCATTAGCATTCTTGGTCAGTAATCATTTAGTGAAGCAAAGGATGATGGGAGGGGGTTCTATCCTCTTTCTTCTATCATTCAAACTCTCTCACTCTTTCTCTCTCTCTCTCTCGCCCACAATTCAATTTGTATTGCCGAAGCTGAAACAGATTAGCTGCAGACAATAGATTGAAGAGAGTGAAGAACAGTAAATAATGAAAAAGGCAAGAAAGAACAATAATAATCGTAAAGAATGATAATGGAATCTCTCTCTCTCGCAACTTCTCAGCTTCTTTCCATTTAATTCTCTGGAACATTATATGACTTTTAAAATATATTGCGTTTTAACCTGTCTGTCGAAATGGCCCTTCCTGCAGGGACTCAGTCCACTTCGAGCAGGTGTAACGGCGCACCAGGAGAGAGCTGTTATTAAAATAATAGATTTTCAGTGAATTTAATCAGCTATGAGCCTTTGGGCTCTTTTAGGAACCAATCTGACCCAAATGGCTAAAGCCACACAGAAATCCTTATCATCAGTACCTTTTTAGTACTTCTCACTCTGTAAACGGTCTCCTCAGTTCAAATAACATCATTTGAGCTGTGATAACACATTTATAAAGATTGATATGCAAAATGTTGTTGTTATTGTTTATTAAACTATTAAAATAAATTGCATAATAAATTAAAATAAAATGCATATCAATAGATAAATATTAGATTAAAAAATGTAACCGAAAATGGAAAATTTTGCTTTGGCAACTAACTGAAACAAGTTTAAGCAGTAAAATTACTAAAACTTAAATAATAATAATAATAATAATAATAATACAGCTAAATAGAAATATAAAAATTAAAATTACATAACACAATGACTAAAACTAAAATTATAATAAAATATAATATAAAAATAAAAGCCTAATTTAAATATTAAAAAAATATTGTAATAGTATATAAATAATACTAAAATGTACTGTAAGCAAGTTATATTCACAAAGTTGGTTATTGCATATAGGTTTTTGTCACGGTTATTGGATTTTATTAAATGTGATGATTATTATGCAATACATTAAATACTGTTACAGGATAAATGGTTGGTGTTACACCTGAGACTTCTGAGAACGTTAAAATTAAGTCTTTGAGAAAGAACAAGGCCTCTGCGATTTGTGCTATAACGTTTAATTCATGGTTCTGTTTTCAATGCAAGTGCTCATTTACGTGAACTTATTTTTTTTACATACATTCTTCTAATTACAGGTTATTCACTTACAAGACAAGTCTCCCTTAAAGACAATGTGATGTATATAATTATCCATGTAGTAACCATATATGTGGACCCGTTTAAAAGCATTAGCTATACCATGATGCACTGGTGCATCGCAGTACAGTAACATGCACAATATGATCTTTTAGTCATATGAAGAGTCTCTAATGTGAGTTTTATAATGGTTCGGATGGTAATTTATGGATAGGTTGGATGTTTAGTTGGCAGGCTGTCCTGTTCTATGACACTGACATATATAGTCTCCTTTCCTGCTGCAGAGCCTCAGACAGCAAGGCAGCTGTCATACCCCTCCACGGCTAACAAGACAAGCCAATACGACCACGCAGGTACACACAGGTAAAGATATCAGCACACACACCCTCAGAAACACACGAGCAGATTTAAGAGAAAATGCCACATACGCTCTTAGGGAACAGACATATGCGCATAGGCAGCTTTGACTTGCTTTCTTCTGTGGAAAGCAAAAAAAAACATTTAGCAGAGTGTACTTTCAAGCATCAAATACCTTGTTTTCAGTTGTATTATTAAATTGTTTACTCATTTACTTATGAAATGATAACATTTCGTTTTTTTGTGTGATTTCTGCTGCCAGCTCGTTTCCAAGAATATGCCTACATAATGTTAAACACGACTTTAGTTTAAACCTTAAAATAAATAACATTTCTTCAATCGTTTAACCTTTACTTGTCATTTAATGTTTACTTTGATTAAAAAGAGACTGAAACTAAGAATGTGGATGTAACTAAACAAAGCAGCACTTGCCTACCATTTTGAATATAATTCTTGTTGATCACTTTCTTCATTCCAGACAGCTCGTGCTGTTATGAAAATGTATGTGTACTGAAATGCTCATTTGCATTTTCATCACTTTTGCTTTTCTTCTTGTGCACTGGTTTATTAACGCTGAACAACCAATTAGAGATATCTCTCTCACCGATTGCCTGGCACCAATTCAACAAGCTGCCAAAAAGCGCTCAACAGGGTCCGACTAGCGCAGATGGTGTAGAACACACCGCAAAAACTGAGGTGACAAAATGCTCAACGACAGCCATTTTCATTGCATGGAAAAGAGCAGCTTGGACATCCTGCTAAACTTCTCTGGTTGTGTTCAATGGAGGAAAGTCAGTCAGTTTTGGAAGTATACCTTGCATGAACTATACCTTTAACAGATTAAACTGCATTCAGTGGCATATCTAAACGTGTGGATAGTTGTAATAAAAATTTCCTATATGATATTTAATTTGCTGATGGTTCTTAAACTGTTTTCCCATTGCTGAAGTATTAATGTCTGTCTCTGCTCATTGCTATTTGAACAAGTGGAGAGCTGCATTTGTAATATTAAGAATACCTTATTATAGCGACTGCCAAGGGGATAATCTCTGTCTTTCTCTCTCTTATTTGTTCAGCATTATGTTCATCTTCTCATTTATGAGTATTCAGTCAGAGCTTTGAGATATCACTGCAGTGTTGCCATAACATTGACAAAGGAAAAGCTGGAACATAAAATTAAAGTCAGTGAGAAGATGAGTTTGCCAGCATGAGCAGTCTCTCCATGTGCTGCTTGTCTTTACACAGAAAAAGATGCATTATACAGCCAAAATAGTCTGTCATTTTAGTTATTAACAGCTAGAATTAGCTAGAATTAGCATGGTTTGAAACAGCAGAAAGATAAGTATTGACAATGAAAACCTGGAGTCAGTTCAATAAAGATGGTGTTCTCCACGTGAGATGTCAGCAGTAGTAAAACAGTTTGTCTTCTTTTAAAAAGAGTGAATTAACTCTTGAACAAAGCATTCTATATGAACTTGAGCTTTATTATCAGTAACAATACTTATGCCAAATAATCGGGCTGTGAGGTGATATCAATGGCTTTTTCTCAAAATAGTGTTGTATACCAAATCATGATACTTCAGGAAAATCATGATAATTCACTCAAGTACAAGACAAAATAACCCTAGAGAAAAATAAAGTAGAAGTACTTTAAGTAAAAGTATTAAATAACTGATATTACATTTATTGGCATAAATAATGGCATAGTGGATATTGCCATGGCAACCTAGTTGAGTGACTGGGCATTGGAGTCTGTTCCAATTCAGTGAGTGAATGTAAAAAGTACATGTAATAAAAAATGTAAAAGAGTACACTAGTAGATATGAACTTTGATATCTGAGAAAATTTCATCAAATGAAGTTGAAGTCGGGTTAAATGAGCAAACACTGTCAATGCATTCCTGGCTGGCCTGAGCCAGACACTTCTCAGAAAGCATAGATTCCTCTTACGAATAATAAATTACACTACTATTTGATTATATAATCACAACGGTTGTTAGTAAATTTATTAACATCATCAATAAACCCAAGAGGAAGGCATAATAAAGTAGGTGGGTGGGGATCGTAAATCCACTCCATCATTGGTACTGTATTGTGATGTACTGCATTGCTGCTATAACCATGTCTATAATCACTGGATGGGACCTTTTTTTTTTAAAGTGAATAAACGTACAAATAGTAGTAAAATAAGCAGAATTTATTGTAAAGTAATGCATTTGAACTATTTGCATATATTTTTTTTATTTTCAAATACGCACACATTTACTCCTAATCGTAGAAATCGGCTGTGTTTCTGGTCTTGTTCAATTAAGGATTATACATTACATTAATAATGTAAATGATTTAGCCTATTTTTATTTAAAACAGCAACATTTTACAGTTGAATATATTAATCAGTTATTTAACCCTCATTTCTGTTGTAAAACAGTTATATATTATATTAAATTTTACCTTACACTCTTTCAGCAATAAAAATAAGCGTCATGCTAATTCATTGAATTCATTGCCTTCTCTAACAGTAAAGCCCGCCTTCTTTGATTTGATTAGTTGTCTCAATCATTTTTAATTGGCAAGTGCCATTACACTGCTGAGTCAGACCAAAGACACTGTTTAAGACTTGGTATTTAAATTTTATATTAGATCTTTTGCCACTTTTATTGATACATACAACTAAAAAATTATGGGCAACTATCGGCAAATGACGTGTGTTTAACTGAACCGCAGCACCCATATTAGCACCTGACCCCAAAGCCAACTTTCAATACAGAGATTTTCAGTGGAATTGGCATTGAATGTGTGCTTTTATTCAGTAGTTGTAGATGCAGGAAAAGGGTTTGTGAAATTTGAAATGTAAAAGAATTGCTGTCAGTCTCACCCTGTGGGATGAATCATGTAAGCTGAACTACTTCAGTACGAGTACAGTGTTTCTAGATTATATCAGTTCATGAAAAGAGTTAAATACTGCCCTGCAGACAGAAAATGCAAACCTACTGGTCAAAAAAAAAAGTTATGATTCTGTGAACTTAGCCGAGGTCGACCCGAAATTGGTTCAGAGGCTGTATCTCGGCCAAACTTTGATCAATCAAAATGAAACTTGATACACTTCATCAACAGCATGATATGAGGCTCCATGCCAAAGTTGGGAACAGTGCCACCGATGGATCGTGAGATATGAAAAATTGCTATTTTGGCTTATAACTTTTGAACAGTTAATCAGAAAAATTATGATCTTGGTGTCTATGGATTCCTCGGGTCATGCCGAATCTGAGGATATCAATTTTGCCAGGATTGGCTGAACCATGTGTCCGCCATTTTGAAATTTGACATCAATATCTTTTGAACCATTTAACATATCTGCACAAAAATGGGTAAGGATCATCAACACCATGTCCTGGAGGTACCTCAGAAGTTTGAAGACAGCACTACCTAGTGTTCCAGATATATAACGATTCTTGCAAAAACACTTACAACTTTTGAAAACATTGTCAAAATTTTTTTTACATTTTTTTATTTCCTTTCATTCCTTGGGTTATGTCGATTCTGGCAGTATCTCACTTGTCATTTTCCATCAGTGTGTCTGTCCAAAAAGCGCTCAACAGGGTCCGACTAGCGCAGATGGTGTAGAACACACCGCAAAAACTGAGGTGACAAAATGCTCAACGACAGCCATTTTCATTGCATGGAAAAGAGCAGCTTGGACATCCTGCTAAACTTCTCTGGTTGTGTTCAATGGAGGAAAGTCAGTCAGTTTTGGAAGTATACCTTGCATGAACTATACCTTTAACAGATTAAACTGCATTCAGTGGCATATCTAAACGTGTGGATAGTTGTAATAAAAATTTCCTATATGATATTTAATTTGCTGATGGTTCTTAAACTGTTTTCCCATTGCTGAAGTATTAATGTCTGTCTCTGCTCATTGCTATTTGAACAAGTGGAGAGCTGCATTTGTAATATTAAGAATACCTTATTATAGCGACTGCCAAGGGGATAATCTCTGTCTTTCTCTCTCTTATTTGTTCAGCATTATGTTCATCTTCTCATTTATGAGTATTCAGTCAGAGCTTTGAGATATCACTGCAGTGTTGCCATAACATTGACAAAGGAAAAGCTGGAACATAAAATTAGAGTCAGTGAGAAGATGAGTTTGCCAGCATGAGCAGTCTCTCCATGTGCTGCTTGTCTTTACACAGAAAAAGATGCATTATACAGCCAAAATAGTCTGTCATTTTAGTTATTAACAGCTAGAATTAGCTAGAATTAGCATGGTTTGAAACAGCAGAAAGATAAGTATTGACAATGAAAACCTGGAGTCAGTTCAATAAAGATGGTGTTCTCCACGTGAGATGTCAGCAGTAGTAAAACAGTTTGTCTTCTTTTAAAAAGAGTGAATTAACTCTTGAACAAAGCATTCTATATTAACTTGAGCTTTATTATCAGTAACAATACTTATGCCAAATAATCGGGCTGTGAGGTGATATCAATGGCTTTTTCTCAAAATAGTGTTGTATACCAAATCATGATACTTCAGGAAAATCATGATAATTCACTCAAGTACAAGACAAAATAACCCTAGAGAAAAATAAAGTAGAAGTACTTTAAGTAAAAGTATTAAATAACTGATATTACATTTATTGGCATAAATAATGGCATAGTGGATATTGCCATGGCAACCTAGTTGAGTGACTGGGCATTGGAGTCTGTTCCAATTCAGTGAGTGAATGTAAAAAGTACATGTAATAAAAAATGTAAAAGAGTACACTAGTAGATATGAACTTTGATATCTGAGAAAATTTCATCAAATGAAGTTGAAGTCGGGTTAAATGAGCAAACACTGTCAATGCATTCCTGGCTGGCCTGAGCCAGACACTTCTCAGAAAGCATAGATTCCTCTTACGAATAATAAATTACACTACTATTTGATTATATAATCACAACGGTTGTTAGTAAATTTATTAACATCATCAATAAACCCAAGAGGAAGGCATAATAAAGTAGGTGGGTGGGTATCGTAAATCCACTCCATCATTGGTACTGTATTGTGATGTACTGCATTGCTGCTATAACCATGTCTATAATCACTGGATGGGACCTTTTTTTTTTAAAGTGAATAAACGTACAAATAGTAGTAAAATAAGCAGAATTTATTGTAAAGTAATGCATTTGAACTATTTGCATATATTTTTTTTATTTTCAAATACGCACACATTTACTCCTAATCGTAGAAATCGGCTGTGTTTCTGGTCTTGTTCAATTAAGGATTATACATTACATTAATAATGTAAATGATTTAGCCTATTTTTATTTAAAACAGCAACATTTTACAGTTGAATATATTAATCAGTTATTTAACCCTCATTTCTGTTGTAAAACAGTTATATATTATATTATATTAAATTTTACCTTACACTCTTTCAGCAATAAAAATGAAGCGTCATGCTAATTCATTGAATTCATTACCTTCTCTAACAGTAAAGACCGCCTTCTTTGATTTGATTAGTTGTCTCAATCATTTTTAATTGGCAAGTGCCATTACACTGCTGAGTCAGACCAAAGACACTGTTTAAGACTTGGTATTTAAATTTTATATTAGTTCTTTTGCCACTTTTATTGATACATACAACTAAAAAATTATGGGCAACTATCGGCAAATGACGTGTGTTTAACTGAACCGCAGCACCCATATTAGCACCTGACCCCAAAGCCAACTTTCAATACAGAGATTTTCAGTGGAATTGGCATTGAATGTGTGCTTTTATTCAGTAGTTGTAGATGCAGGAAAAGGGTTTGTGAAATTTGAAATGTAAAAGAATTGCTGTCAGTCTCACCCTGTGGGATGAATCATGTAAGCTGAACTACTTCAGTACGAGTACAGTGTTTCTAGATTATATCAGTTCATGAAAAGAGTTAAATACTGCCCTGCAGACAGAAAATGCAAACCTACTGGTCAAAAAAAAAAGTTATGATTCTGTGAACTTAGCCGAGGTCGACCCGAAATTGGTTCAGAGGCTGTATCTCGGCCAAACTTTGATCAATCAAAATGAAACTTGATACACTTCATCAACAGCATGATATGAGGCTCCATGCCAAAGTTGGGAACAGTGCCACCGATGGATCGTGAGATATGAAAAATTGCTATTTTGGCTTATAACTTTTGAACAGTTAATCAGAAAATTATGATCTTGGTGTCTATGGATTCCTCGGGTCATGCCGAATCTGAGGATATCAATTTTGCCAGGATTGGCTGAACCATGTGTCCGCCATTTTGAAATTTGACATCAATATCTTTTGAACCATTTAACATATCTGCACAAAAATGGGTAAGGATCATCAACACCATGTCCTGGAGGTACCTCAGAAGTTTGAAGACAGCACTACCTAGTGTTCCAGATATATAACGATTCTTGCAAAAACACTTACAACTTTTGAAAACATTGTCAAAATTTTTTTTACATTTTTTTATTTCCTTTCATTCCTTGGGTTATGTCGATTCTGGCAGTATCTCACTTGTCATTTTCCATCAGTGTGTCTGTCCGCAATATTGAAGTAAAACAAATTTTGCACAATTTTGTCCAAAATCTGATCAATTTTCTTGGTGTCTATGGATTCCTTGGGTCATGCCGAATCTGCGGATGTCAATTTTGCCAGGATTGGCTCAACCACGTGTCCGCCATTTTGAAATTTCTCATAAATTGCCATATCTTTTGAACCATTGGACATATCTGCACGAAAATTGGTAAGGATCATCAACACCATGTCCTGGAGGTACCTCAGAAGTTTGAAGACAGCACTACCTAGTGTTCCAGATATATAACGATTCTTGCAAAAACACTTACAACTTTTGAAAACATTGTCAAAATTTTTTTTACATTTTTTTATTTCCTTTCATTCCTTGGGTTATGTCGATTCTGGCAGTATCTCACTTGTCATTTTCCATCAGTGTGTCTGTCCGCAATATTGAAGTAAAACAAATTTTGCACAATTTTGTCCAAAATCTGATCATATGATCTTTGGACCGAGCTGCACAGAAATGACTGAGCAGATTTTTGATATTCACTTCCATTCCTGAGAAATACCTCTCGGAAGTTGACCGTCCCTGAGTTTGTTTGAATTGATTCTCAGTTGAACTTCTGAACTTCAGCATCTGTGTGAACACCCATCTACCCAGTGGTGCAACTAGATCGGTGACAGGTGCGTGACCTGGTGATTGAGGGTTCGAGTCCCGTGTAGTGCAACTTTATAAAATTGTGTGTAATCTTGTGCTTTTAATTCCTTTATTATCCAGATCAGCATTGTACAAACCTTTATTTATCCTGGATTAGAAATAAATGATGTTTTTTATTTCCTTTCATTCCTTGGGTTATGTCGATTCTGGCAGTATCTCACTTGTCATTTTCCATCAGTGTGTCTGTCCGCAATATTGAAGTAAAACAAATTTTGCACAATTTTGTCCAAAATCTGATCATATGATCTTTGGACCGAGCTGCACAGAAATGACTGAGCAGATTTTTGATATTCACTTCCATTCCTGAGAAATACCTCTCGGAAGTTGACCGTCCCTGAGTTTGTTTGAATTGATTCTCAGTTGAACTTCTGAACTTCAGCATCTGTGTGAACACCCATCTCCCCAGTGGTGCAACTAGATCGGTGACAGGTGCGTGACCTGGTGATTGAGGGTTCGAGTCCCGTGTACTGCAACTTTATAAAATTGTGTGTAATCTTGTGCTGTTTTGATTCCTTTATTATCCAGATCAGCATTGTACAAACCTTTATTTATCCTGGATTAGAAATAAATGATGTTATCCGTGCTGTGTTCATTTTCATTTGAACTTCTGTTCATTCTAATTTCATTCTCACCAATAATTCTGAACAGGCTGTTTTTCACATTCATTCAATTTCCGCTGTTTTTGATTTTTGATCTTTCTGCTCTGCACTGCACTACAGCCCCTTCAGGGGCTTGGCCCTGTATCACTTCTTGCAGCTATAATTATTTTAATAATACTTATCAGTAGTTTTATATTGTCCAAAATACGTCACATATTTTTTTGGATCAAGTCATTGGCAGTCCTTTATGGGCTTGTAATTAATTAATTCATAAACAATGTTTTGTACCTTTTCTTTTTTCTTGACTTTAATAATTTTTTTCTTTTTACTTCAAATCAACTTTTGTCATGTAGTAATTTATCTTAGTGCTGTTGCTTTAAACTTTATATTGATTTTTCTTTTTCTTTTTAATCCTTATGGAAAAAAAGGAATGGGAAAAATACTCCTAGCACCAAGACCACTGTGTGGTTGCTTTTGCACTTTAATTATAAAAGATACAAATACTACATTCAAAATCCACTCTTCTGAGTGTCACACAGCTAAACCCCAAATGTATATGTATGTGGCATACACGTTTATCCAAAGCGAATATTGAAGTAAAACAAATTTTGCACAATTTTGTCCAAAATCTGATCATATGATCTTTGGACCGAGCTGCACAGAAATGACTGAGCAGATTTTTGATATTCACTTCCATTCCTGAGAAATACCTCTCGGAAGTTGACCGTCCCTGAGTTTGTTTGAATTGATTCTCAGTTGAACTTCTGAACTTCAGCATCTGTGTGAACACCCATCTACCCAGTGGTGCAACTAGATCGGTGACAGGTGCGTGACCTGGTGATTGAGGGTTCGAGTCCCGTGTAGTGCAACTTTATAAAATTGTGTGTAATCTTGTGCTTTTAATTCCTTTATTATCCAGATCAGCATTGTACAAACCTTTATTTATCCTGGATTAGAAATAAATGATGTTATCCGTGCTGTGTTCATTTTCATTTGAACTTCTGTTCATTCTAATTTCATTCTCACCAATAATTCTGAACAGGCTGTTTTTCACATTCATTCAATTTCCGCTGTTTTTGATTTTTGATCTTTCTGCTCTGCACTGCACTACAGCCCAGGCAGGGGCTTGGCCCCGTATCACTTCTTGCAGCTATAATTATTTTAATAATACTTATCAGTAGTTTTATATTGTCCAAAATACGTCATATTTTTTTTTGGATCAAGTCATTGGCAGTCCTTTATGGGCTTGTAATTAATTAATTCATAAACAATGTCTTCTACCTTTTCTTTTTTCTTGACTTTAATAATTTTTTTCTTTTTACTTCAAATCAGCTTTTGTCATGTAGTAATTTATCTTAGTGCTGTTGCTTTAAACTTTATATTGATTTTTCTTTTTCTTTTTAATCCTTATGGAAAAAAAGGAATGGGAAAAATACTCCTAGCACCAAGACCACTGTGTGGTTGCTTTTGCACTTTAATTATAAAAGATACAAATACTACATTCAAAATCCACTCTTCTGAGTGTCACACAGCTAAACCCCAAATGTATATGTATGTGGCATACACGTTTATCCAAAGTGTTGTATGTTGTATTTAAAGTATACATTTTATCAGTTCATGTCTGGGATTTAAATCCATGACCTTGATGTGGCAAACACCATGCAGCACTATTTCAGCTACAGGAACGTTAAACGCTAGATTTAGCAGAGACAGTTTCCCTTCCTTTTGAGCTGAGTTCAAATGAAAGAATCAGGCACAGAATGCCCTCAACCGCAGCTTAAACAGTAAAACCTTTCACGATTAGATGAACACTTGCTCAGGGCGGACAAACCACTGCATGTGGGCCAGGATTTCAAAAAGAAACTACTTATTCTTTCACAATCACACATATATACACACATGCGCACCAAAGCCTAGAGGCCAAATATAAACATGGTGCAGTGGACCGTACAAAATCACAATGTACAGGGATCAATCTGCTCTAATTAGAGAAGGGAGCGCAGACCTCCCTGCTGGGGAGAACAGTGCTGTGCCTCGCCATGTTACTGCAGGGGACCTTGTGTGTATATGTTGCTGTGTGAGAGCATTTCCAGTAGTAGAGGTGCCAAATCCGAAGAAAAGGGTTGTGTGTGTTTATCAGAGTGTTGCCTGTTAGCACTCTGAGTCCTGAACAGAACGCACTCCCCACGGGAAGGATGAAGTTGACTTACACAGTCTGAACCTCACTCACAGATCACAGGCTGGGCAGCTTTTCTCACTTTTGGACTCACCTTTTTCCTCAAGCTGTCCTTTACTTTGTCTCTGGGGAAAGTATGAGCATTAACTGAGAGACTCGTGGTCACAGGGTCGCGGTCAGCCTACTGAACTTGTCTTTCTCAGATTAGCATGGGTAAACTGTGCCACTTTTACTTAAAGGCATAATTCATTCATAAATTATGTAATAATTTACACATGCAAGTCATTTCAAACTGGTATGACTTAAGGTCCTTGCACACTGAGTACAAAGTTTTTGTATGCGTTTTTTCGTATTTGTCATCCTAAAAATTCGTCACGCACAGAAACCTTACACATTGAGTCCGATGCATATTAATTAATCCGTTGCGAAAACATTTACAAAACAACATGAAATGGAGTCTTGTGAGGATGATTTTGTTGTTCTCTGTCTTGGATGGACCCAATATTTCCTCTTTAAAAGAGAAAAAGAAAGAGGAAATATTGGGTCCATCCAATCCAGTGACTGTGTAGAGAGGAAGGAGAGTTCCACCTCCTTATTAAGGAGCTGTGGGATTATCCCGAACATTTCAAAGTTTATATTTATATTCCATCTCTTTGTATTCTGAACTTTGCTTGTCATACAGTGCTTTGTGCTGCAAAACAAAGTGGATCAACTGGTCAGTGGTCATTCTGGATTTTGGCGTTCACTTGTACGGTGGCATTGCATTGTCAAAACACCTCTCAAAATGCTTGCTATGGATGCGAAAACGCAGAAAATTGAACCCGATCCGAATATTTTTTATAACGGACGAAAGTTTCGGAGGCAGTGTGTAAACATGATTGACACAACGCAAGGTCTTATTAATTTCTTTACGTGCAAAACGGACGAGAATTTCGGACTCAGTGTGCAATGACCTTTACTTTCTTCTGTGGAACATTAAAAAAAAAGATATTTTAAAGAATGCTGGTATCTAAACAGGTTTGGTTCCCATTGACTTCAATTATACAGACAAAAACAGTGGAAATCAATTGGAACCGAAATATCTTTTTTATGACAGAATTTTCATTTTTAGATGGACAGTCCTAAGTTGTGTTAAAGGCATGAAGATGAGATAGAGGTAAAAAATAAAAATAAAAATAATAATAATAATAATATAAATGAGAAATGTAAAAGACACAACTTTAAACTTATTATGATAAAATCCGACGTCAGCGCTTGCTGAATATATAGGACAAATTGGATACACCTGCTGGCTGCCATTTGATTGCATTAATGTGGAGCTCTGGAAACAAGCATGAAACCTATAAATCCGAAGTAAAAAGCTTTAACATTGCAGCTCACCCGAAGCATCTGGCACACTACCTCAAACAAAAAAAAAAAGCTTTATTTTGTTGAAATTTTATTTATTAAAGCACAGCTAATTTTTTGACAAATAATTTAAATCATGTCATTCACAATGCTTCATGAAATGTGTCTTGTGAACTAGGCTATGTCTTGTACCTTTTGGTTTGTTGTAAATAATTATTACCAAATTTAAAATGCATAGTGTAACAATAAATTGATAAGTGTTTTAGGGCCAGTTTTACTAACAGCTACAACAAACCGTCTTTTGCCATTAAAATGGTACTGTCAGGATTTACTAAAGACGCGCAGTGACGAATTAGCGCTGAAAAGGCGTGGACACAGTTATTTTTGCGCCTGACCTTACTGAATATGCATTTCTAGGAGTTTCCCTTTCAGACGCAAATTTATGGGAGGAGAGTATTCAAATAAATCACGCAACGAGATTTACTAACGTTTGCGCTCGTCAAATTACTGGTATTTGCGCCATTATTTAACGCCCAAATAAAGCATGTCTTAAACTATTTTGCGCTTGAAATGGATGCAATTTGTTGATAGGAGAGGCACTACAGAGAACAGAGAGCGCGTGGTAGAAGGGAGAGGATTTTTCCACAGGTGTTAATTTATTTGGAAAGAACACATTATCCGAACATATCGTTTGCAAAGCCATGTTATTTTTTAATTTGCTTCAGGAAATAAAAGACGACTTGGAACCCTCATCTAGGAGTCACGCAATACCAGCTCTAGGCTATCAAAACTGTTTCAGCCCTTCATTTTTTGGCCTCCGGTTCTTTTCAAAGTACTGTGACTTATTTCTTTCTTTATTGTTTATTCGCGACTACGCTAATTTGAGCTGCGCTTGGTACATTGCATTAGTCGATATGTAAATGAGATGTTGCGCCTGTGTTCTTTAATTTGCGCGTTGTTAGTAAATCACCCGCAGAAATGTCCACGCCCATCGGCGCTGTTTTGGAATTGCGCTCTCGCGCTTATCTGGCCCGTAATGTAGCTATTAACTGTGGTTACAATTTTTCATGAGATTGCATTGTGCATTATAAGGTGCATTACAAGGCATAATTAATGCATCAAAACTACTTTTATAATGCACATAAAGGCTTTAAGTAAAGTATTACCATATTTTTTGACAAATAATTTACATGGTTTCATACACTGGGAATATGTATAATATATTTTTTAGATCTAGATAAGTTTTTGACACTTGACAAAGAAAATATACAGTGTACACACTGACACGTCTTACCCCACTCATAAACACACTAGCACAGACTTATCACATACGCCTTATCTTTTTCGTACATATTGGTACTCTCCCATGCAGTTGCCAATAACATAATGACTACTAATCATCCCCACTGACTAAACACAGTCTGTGCATGTGTATAGACAGACATCTCTAAAGCCCAGCTATAAGTACAGTGATGTTGTTTGAGGCAGCAGCAGCAGCAGGTGTGTGATACACAAACATATTCTCCCTGTGGGTTTGTTAGAGGCTTGGCATGGCTCCTGCTGCAGATGTTAAGCAGTATTGGCTGAGCTCTGGCTCACCACAGGCAAGCAAACCTGATGAATCAAGCCACCTCACACAGTCTCAGATCACCTTACATGCCTCACACTGATTGATTCAGACTGTCTCACATAATTTTACTCTGCCTCACGTTGCTTCATGCCACCTCACACTACTTCTCTATACACCTTACTTCAAACTGCTTCTCATCACCCTCACATTGCTTCAAAAAGACTTGTATCAAGCCACACTGCTTGACATTGCTTTAAACTTACTCTTATTTGTTTCACAATGTTTATATGCGTGCACAGTAATAATAGAGGGTTACGCTTTATTTTAAGGTGTCCTTGTTACAGTGTAATTATACATTTAAGTACTGAGTAATATTAATTAACTACATGTACTTACTGTATGGTTAGGGTTAGGATTAGGATTTGGTTTAGGGTTACTTGTATGTAATCATGCATAATTTATTGTTATTATAATAGTAAATGCATGTAACGTGTAATAAGGACACCTTAAAATAAAGTGTTACCTAATAGAGTTATAGAAAGTTTTTGTGTAGCTAAGCTTTAGTCTGCATCTGTTTGTCCAAGTATACATGACACATTTGTAATTAAATATTTCCCATATATCCCATATTATATGTTAATGTATATTTTTACAAACATTTGGAGTCAGATTTTTTAAAAATGTTTTTGAAAGAACTATCTCATGCTCATCAAGGCCGCATTTATTTTATCAAATCACAGTAAAACAGTAATATTGTGAAATAACGGTTTTCTATTTTAAAATGTAATTTAATGTAATTTATTCAGCAGTCTTTACTCTAGTCTTCAGTGTCACATGATCCTTCAGAAGTCATTATAATATACTACTGATTTGCTGCTCAAGAAACATTTATTATTATCATCAATACTGAAAACAATTGTGCTGCGTAATTAATGTCTGCATTTATTTATTTATTTTTAAATGTGATACTGGACTCTTTTCAGAACAGGACTTTTTTGGGATTCTTTGATGAATAAAAAGTTAAAAAGAACAGCATTTATTTGAAATAGAAATCACTTTTGATCAATTGAATGCATCATGAAGAAATTGTTTCTTTAAAAAACTTACTGGCTTCAAACTTATACATTTTGATAAGTTCTGTAAAGATGCATTTTGTAATATATTTTGACATTTGAAGGTTTAAATTAAATATGTTTTCAATTAGTTTAGTTTGGCTAAGGGTTAGAAATAGTTTGGCCATGGTTTTTTGTGCATCACCAGCAAGTGCACAACAGCAAGGCCAACTGCTAGTCACATTAACATTTATAAATATAAATTCTACATGAAGCTGAGCTACAATTGCATTATCTAGGTCAGTTTTCCAGCAAAAACCAGCCAGGTAAGATTTCAATCTTACTAAAGCATTTACATGACATTTTATTACAGGACAAATGATTATTTTAGTCTGACTGAAACTGAACTCTTAAAGTGCATGTGAACGTACATGTGGCTCACATTGCATCAGACTGTTTCAAAGTTACTCCACCTGACATCGCTTAAAACTGCTCCGTATCACCTCACATTGCTTCAGACCGCCTCACACAATCCCACCTCACGCTGCTTCAGATCGACTCGTATCACTTCTCACAACCTCACATTGCCTCAAACTGGCTCAAATCACCTCACACTGCCTGACTTTTCCTCCAAAATAGTGGTTCAGGAAAACATGGCCTGCCTGCTCTCTTGCATCAGCGTCAACACTGTCCCAGATACCTGTCAGTGGAAACAATGAGACCATGGCGATGTGCTCTGTGCTGTCCATATAGCAGCTGGTCTCAGTGCTGTTCTAGTCAGCAGCAATGAGGATGAGGCTCCAGCAGAGGTACGCTGTCGTAACCCTTCTCCAACCCTCAGAAGTTACCTAGAGATCCTCTCCCACCAATGCTACAGACCTCCTGAAACATAAATCATTGCCAAATCTTTAAATATGCTGTTGTTTTCTTTGCTTCTCTCCTCCTCCTCACATTTCTCACCCTATATCTCTCATATAAGTATACTTTAAAACAAAAGTAAAATATTTGCACTTGAGTCTTGGGAAAAGTTAAAACACATCTGAAATGTATATAGTGCAACAACCAGATTGTCTGCATACACGTTTGTAATGCATGTTTATATAGATGTTCTCTGGGGATTTCAAATTTAGCTATCACCACCACACAAAGCAGAACCATGGCAAGGTGTGTGTTTTTCTGCGCCTACGCAGTACATATATTATCAAAAGCCTCTTGTGTGTTGGTATATCTCGCAATATCACATGAAATCATGGCACATATGGTCCCACACACACCAATCTGAAATGAGACTTCTTACACTTCCATGTAGCAAACCTCCCACTCAGGCCCTGTTAGGATTTACTCGAAGAACAGGCTGGCAGATGGAAAGATTAAGGGGGAAAAAGAGAAACTTCATATACTTAAACACTGCCAATATAAAATGTACTTACCTGTACTTAAATTTAGGCCCTCTCTGTGTACACAGATGTCATTTAGATTTAGAGGAATATCATCGTAACTAATTAGGTAATAGTCTTGGAGAGACACCAATTAGTAATTGGCACTCCTAACCAGAGCACTTTCCAAGTTTAGACCAGGTGTCAATCTGTCTGTTGCTCTGACGACTGTACGAAATTAATGAAAGCAGGAAAGCAAACGCTTTGTGTGCAATCAATCAATATCTCATGGTGTAAAGGTATTGAGTCGCAAAATAAACAAGCGATTTCTATCCCACTGAGGTTGTTATGATTCTTCATTTATTTTAGCTGGTCTCGCTCTCACACATACAGACTGCTCTCTCATTGGGATGCACCTCCTTGCTTTAGTCCCAGCCCTAATTAAAGCTTCCTTTGGGCCTCACTATGTGGAGCACCAAACCAGATCACATCTCTGGTGGGCTGAGAAAGAAAGTGAGAGTGAGAAAGAGAGGAACAAGTGAGATAAGGTGGAGGGGCATCGAGATGTAGGCATGATCAGACTGCAAATGTTGCCTGCTAGCCTTAGCCCTTAATAGGTCTGTTTTGTGATTGCATGCTTCACTAAAATTGTCATTGTTCTTGTTTCATTAATATTTTGCAGTATGGGATTCGGTAGTGATCTAAAAACAATAGCAGATTAACTTTAATTACACTCAGGGCAATTACTCTCGATTAGCAAACATTTATATTCAATATTAGCAAAATAAGCTTTTGTACAATTAATTGAATGACAGTGAGAAATTATGAAACACAGTGGGTGTGAAAGACAAAGAGATTGAGAGAAAACACAATGAGGGGAAGTGGTGGGAGAAAAAGAGGGAATTTTATCTGTGTCAAAGAAGGGTTTTTCAACCTTGGCCTTCATAGTGGAGATAGTTTGGTTACTAGGACTTGCTGCAAACTTTTTTACAACCTAGATTTCATATTTGAGGCCACTCTAGATTGTTGTTTGAAAGAAACCATACATTTTTTCCAGATGACACATAATCCTAGGATTAAATCACAAATTCTTGTAACTGTCACTTGAGTGTTTACCGATGGTACTCAAGGCTAGAACATAAGAATAAAAGCTACTGTAAGACTCATCAGGATTGAGCAGCAGGTCGGAGTCTGTGCAAATGTGTTCTATTTTCCATTGCGTTCAGAGGAGGACGACGCCTGGCACAATGCAAAAGCATTTTAATCCCCCATTTCTACACATATTTTCCTCTCTGACATACAGCGGGCCTTGAATGCTGTTCATGAAATGGGAAACCTTGCATGGCTGGTTGATTAATGATGTTTGTCATATCACGATCCCCGCTCGCTGTCTATATGGAGGCCTGACTGATAGGTGGCAGGGTGAGATAAATGAGCCCTATTCTTGATAGCCAGTGCATGGCTCATTTACTACTGTCCTAATGATTAAGACAATGAAATCTAAGGGTAGGGCACTATTTGTTCTTACAGTTAATTAATGATTTGTTGGGAAATGGTCCAAATGGAAGTGGGTTTCCCTGGTTTTATATAGGGAGTTTACAGCAACAACCAAGAACATATACACAAATGTATGCATTTGTGCCAGCTTGTACAAGCGCTTGTGGCATCTCATCATTAGCTGTAATGAAAATACGGACCTAAGAACTAAGGCATAGATAAGATTTGAGATTCTCAAGGGTTGTTGAAGTGTCGTTCATTATTGTGCAGAATCCATTAGGGGATGTTATTGTATCATGTTTTATGACTCATATGTTAGTAGTGGCTACATATTCTGTTTTAAAGTGATAAATAACCAAATGAGGTGTTTTAAAAATGAAGCTATATTTTATAAATAGTTTGTAGAATTTGACAAAAAAAATGCCATGTTGAATAATTTATTTATTTTTGATTTTATATAAAATAAAATATTTCTGTATATTTGTGTTTTTATTTTTGTATATGAGATTATCTTTTGTTATATTTGTTCAATTAAGCTCATATGTTCTTTCTTTGTTTTATTTGACAGATTCAACAGAGAGGACTCCAGCAGTTGTCCTTCAAGTCAAAATCAGCGTGAAAAATGTTTCAGGCACTAACTCAGCTATACTGGATATGAGCAAAAATGACTCTGCAAGAAACCATGACAAGTCAACAGCTTTGACAACCCAAAAGGAAATCCATTTTTTGCATATGTGAAAGATCTGTACTCTCAATAGCGGACTCGCATAAGAATCCAACCTTGTTTCCGTTTATTTTAAAACAACTCCTTCCTCTCCACTCCCATCATGAAGAGTTTATTGACTGCCCTCACTCCTTCCTGTACCACGCTCCTCATCCTTCCCTTTTTCATGCTCTTATGCCCGCCAGCATTGGTCAGAGGTGACTGCTGGCTCATCGAGGGGGATAAAGGCTATGTGTGGTTGGCCATCTGCAGCCAGAACCAGCCACCATATGAGACAATCCCACAGCACATCAACAACACAGTACATGACTTGCGACTTAATGAGAACAAGATTAAAGCTATTTTTTTCACCTCCTTGAGTCGCTTCACAAATCTGACCGACCTCAACCTCACCAAGAATGAGATCTCGTACATCGAAGACGGTGCTTTTGCAAGCCAAGCAAATCTACAGGTGTTGCAACTTGGATATAACAAGCTAACCAACCTGACTGAAGGCATGTTGCGAGGTCTGGGACGTATGCAATGTCTTTTCTTGCAGCACAATCTCATAGAAGTCATCGCCACCAATGCATTCTGGGAGTGCCCCAGCCTCAGCAACCTGGACCTGTCATCGAACAAGCTTGCCCGGCTAGACCCATCCACTTTCACTGTGTTGGGCAGGCTCATGGGATGTGAGCTTGCGGGAAACCCTTTCCACTGCGGCTGTGAGCTCTACAGCTTCCTCGCCTGGTTAGAGGCCTTCAACAATGTCACACACACCTATGATCGACTTCAGTGCGAGACCCCACGGGAGCTGTTTGGCTATCCGTTGCTGAGTCCTGTGGCTGGGCACGGACGGAGTGCTCGCTATATCCTTTCCTCTGTGTGCCGGGATGGGGTGCTAATTCCAGGGATGACATCTCTGCCACCTGATCCTGATTCTTCTGGCATAGGTCCTGACATGTTTGACCACATTGGACCATACCATCAGCCTACAACTTCCTCCTCGTCTGACAATGCATTTAGTCCGAGCATCAAACTGCAGCATGTGTCTCTCTCCTCTGCATCCCTTCTGATCCAGATTCCAAAGCCATACAGCAAGATGTACATCCTGGTGCAGTATAATCAGAGCTTTGTGTCGTATGTGAAGAACTTGAAGAATAAAAAGGAAATGATCACCCTTAATAAGCTCAAACCGAACACCAACTACACCTTCTGTGTGGCATCTATACGCAACTCACAGCGCTACAACCACACTTGTTTATACTTTTCTACCAGAGCTCCAAATCCAGATGACTTGATGCCCCCACCCTCCACGACCACCCACTACATCATGACCATTGTTGGCTGCCTCTTTGGAATGCTGATTGTTCTCGGGTTTGTCTACTACTGCTTGCGAAGACGACGCCGACAGGAAGAGAAAGAGAAATCCATTTGTGTGAAGAAGACCATTCTGGAAATGCGATACGGACCAGAGGTGGCAGCGGCAGTTGCAAATGACCCCATGGCTGTCCAGAAACTTCATGAGCAAAGCCACCATCAGCATCACCATGGCAAACAACCCATGTCCTCCTCATCCAGCTCTGCCATGCTTGGCCATGGTTCTGCCAACACTAGTTCCTCACGTCTGTCCTCCATCCCTCAAGTAGAGAAGATGGCAACTGCCTTCTCAGAGGCCATGGCCACTAAGGGCAACTATATGGATATTAGGACCTCTGTAGGAGGAGACGAAAGGGGGAGAGATGGAGCTGTGATACATGGTATTCGGGAGGAAGACCTCAGGGAGGATGATGGAAGTGACCTGGGTGATGATTCAGATGATGATGGCCATGGATCAGCATCCGAGATTTCAACAATTGCGATGGAGGTTGACAAGGTCAACCAGATAATTAACAATTGCATTGATGCCCTTAAGCTGGACTCTACTGTTTCCACCACAGCAAGTGGTCCCACCTCACCCCCACCTACCTCTACCTCCTCCCTGACCAGAGGACTGATTCCCATTTCTACCAGTGTCAGTGATACTTGCCAAGTACTGCCTTCCCCAAAAATTCCTCCTCCACCCCCTCTTCCCTTCACAGTTCCTCTGTCCGAGAGACCTGGGATCACAGGGGGCGGCTTTGTGTCACCGCCATACCGTCCACCTCCCCCAGCTTCTGCAGTGAGACCTATTCAAAGACAGATGAGTGCCGATGCAGCTGTCATCGTCTCTTCTTCCAAGAGGCACTGCCGCCCTTCCAGTGGGAAAGGTCGCGTTTACAGCCTAGATGTTCCGGAACCCCACAGCCCAGATCCCTGCCAGTATCAAGACAAGGGCAGCCCACTGGGGTGCGGTGAGCCCCTGGACAGGCTCCCTTTAGTAGGTAGTGGTGGAGGTGGTGGCTGTTGCATTGATGGTGGTACTGTAGATGGGATGGGCCTTCAGCAGCACCTGGAGGTGCACCCAGACTACCACTGTGCAGAGCATCGTCACTCAGTCCCTGCCCTTTACTATGAGGGCTCCCATGACTCCCCAGCCCAAAGGGTCTCTTTTCTCAAGCCTCTGTCACACACCAAGAGAGACGCTGCTTCCTACTCTCAGCTCTCTCCCCGTCACCACAATTACTCTGGCTACTCCTCGAGTCCAGAATACTCCTCCGAGAGCACCTTGCGCATCTGGGAGCGCTTCCGTCCCCACAGAAAGGGTCCACGCGAGGAGTCCTGTTATGTAACAGCCGGAAACGCCTTGCGCAAAAAGGTCCAGTTTGCCAAGGGGGAGGACTTGCATGACATCCTTGACTACTGGAAGGGTGTGTCGGCACAGCAAAAGCTGTAATCTATGTGACTGCGTGGAAACACAGCGCAGGTCTCCTTCACTGCCTGATAAACCGGAAGAGCGACTATAGTGAGAAGTCGGGTTATGGCTGCAGTGTGCAAAACAGAGCCAAGTTTGTCAGGGTTTGAGGACAAGTTGTTTTAATCTGTTTTTGTACAGTGAGCCAGAAAGAGAGTAAAAGAGCCTGAGGATACACTACATACATAAGATAACATTCAGAGATGTAATTTGGAGCACTGACCATTGTCATACTCAGTGAAAAAGGTCAGATGGGCTTATCATTTGTCAACAATTGAAATAATTGTATTTTACTCAGTATTCATCTGTGTATTCATCATTCATATCAATGGTGAGACCTTTGTAACCTGAGTCCTCGTTCAGCCTGAGACAGAATCTCTGTTTATACTCCCACTCGAATCACAGGCCATCACATTCATTTGTTAGGTGGGAATACGTATGAGTGTGTGTTTTAGGAGGATAAAATGATGTGCTGATTTTCTACAAATCTGTCAAAAGCAGTTTCCCCCTTCCATATTGCAGAGACTATGCACAGAGCAACCAAATTTACATTTCAATAGCACTCCTCATGTGAAAAATAAAAGAATGGAGGGAAGGAAAAGATAAAAAATAAAACAGAAGAATCTCCCTGGGGAGCTTTGGAATAGTCAGCCGTGTTTGGCAGCTGCTTGCTGTGCTGAGCAGGATGACATAAATAGGGCAAGGGGTGCTAGAGAAAATACTGTAGATTTACTATGGTCTGTGGAAAAAGCGTAGATCTGTGTTGGAGATTAAACAGACATAGCTCTGTGCATCTCTCATCACTGATGCATTATTAATAGCATTTTCTTATCAGAGGTTACCTTGTCACCTGTATCACAGCATGAGCACAAAGTGGCTGTTGGCAGCAGAGGTTTATTTATTCTGTTCCTCTGCCCTAAGGTCAATTTGTTTAGTCCATTAATTGTCTTTTGGAAGCCTGTTGCTGACAGCGGAGACATTCAACAGGCAAAGTGACCTAGACCCTTTTAAACTGATGCTTTATATGACATGTTTCTCCAGGATCTTGTTTGTTCGTTTATTTATTTAGTGGGGGGAATTATTATCCATGATGCTGACATTGAAATTATGACAGAAGGAGCAAGAATTAATTAAATTATATAAAAAATTACAAATAATTTATTTTTAATGTGTAGATATTTTATGCTCTTGTTATCACTTACCGACCTTGGGTTTCAAGCTCTTCCCACTTAATCTCAAATATAGATCTCATAGGACTTTTCATCTTATAATACATTATTAATGGTATGATTTATTGTAAAAATGACAAATATTATTAACTCCAACACCTCTGTCAGCAATTATTTTATTAATGTCCAGTTAGATTAGACTAACTAATTAGCAATTAACCAAGGCTATATCCTTTAGTGTGCAAGGGTAAACAGCCAAGACCTCCAATTTGATTAAAAGAGATCACTCTTTCTTCTTCTCACAGCAACCACATTCAGCCTACAGTTTCATGGACCAATAAACCAAAAAATTAGATTAGTGGCACTGTGGGAAAATATACATTCGTTTGCAATGCACTCTCATACTGTAAGTATGAAGTGACAGGTGAAACATTCAATGGGCACATGAAATCAAATGAATGGCGTTTACTCAGTGAAGTATAATTATACCCCCACCCCCTCCAAATATATGGCTTAAAGGATAGTTTCACCCAAACATTAAAATTCTGCACTCAGTCTTGTGTTGTACTGTATGACTTACTTTCTTCTGCAGAAACAAAGAGGTGACATTTTGAACTGACTGTTTTCCATACATATACAATGAATGTGGACTGAGCTTTCAAACTTCAAAAAGGACACAAAAAATCTGTTTCTCAAAGCTATTGTGTGTCCTCAGAAGATTTGGAATGTAGCATACGAGCCACATAAACCACTTTCATGACACTTTTATGCTTTCGCATCCTTTTTGGAGCTTAAAAGCTGCGTCATGATTCATAATAATTGCATGGAAAAGAGCATGGGAAACTTTTCAGTCTTCACAATTCAGATGGGTTTTTCTGAGAACTTATTAACATTACTTTGTCACAGGCACTTAACTTGACATCACTACTGGTGAAACATGTCTGAGATGATACGTTTGAAAATCATGAGATAAATTACATGCAAACAGTTCGTATGGGGTTTAGCATTAGCCAGCAAACCCTTTTTATTTTACCCCCTTTTTTCAGCATCAGGTGTTTATGTGCCTTCAGTAAAAAGATCTGTTATTTGTTGTAGTACCACATAACGAGCTGTGTGGTTCATTTTCTGTAAATCCCATTATTTAATAAGGGTTTCATTGTACATACGTTTATATAGCATCTTTCTTACCATTTCTCTCGATTACGGTTTTTCATTGTAAATATGTGATAGGTAGCCTACCTGCTAACATTTGACATACACTCAGGCACAATGTCTCTTTTGTTCTCTCTTTTTTTCGGGGGCTTTAAAAAAAAATAAGTCCAAGGTGTACGACAACAGGTTGTTTATAGGATGCTTAATGGTTTACACAAGGAGGAACAGCAGCAGCCATAACATATGTGGATTATTAGGGCACTATTTGTGTACTTGAAGACATTACAGAGAGATAAATTGGACCATAACTGGACAAACTGTTCTCGGGCAACGGAAATGGACCCATGAAGGACTGCTACCGGAGGCTTACTGTGACATTTTCCTTACTTTACAAACTTGATTTTAAAACTACTTGGACTGGTCTGAAGGAACTAACCATGAATGCTCAATCATAAATGACTGTTCGTTTTTATAACAGTAAAATCTGATGCCCAGCTTTATGTTTTTAGATGTGGTTTTTATTGTGCCTCCCCTCACTGACAAAGAAAATAAGAACGCAAAAAAAAAAAAAAAAACTTTGCACTCCTGTACAAATGCTTGTCAGACATTTTTGCTATGAATTCAAAGTTGAATAACAAAAGAGGGAAGTAATAATACTATTGGCATGGCATATGTAAGATATTTGATGTATTATTTGTTTAAGAAAATGTGTACTTACTGCTTTTTCTTATCATACTTTGCTGGGGAGTAAGACTGTGGTGTTCTCTTTTCTCTTTGCTCAAGGCCAATCTCCTTGAATATTCCCCAAGTGTTTTCCCATTCATTCAGGACAAACAGGCGATTCAGTTATTTTAATTTAAGGTCTCCCTCCACCAAATCACATTTTTATAACAGACCTTTATTCATATGCTATTTCATGATTTAATTCTTTCTTTCTTTTACTTGGCTTTTAACTTTTGACTTGACAAGTCATGCATAATTGCCCGGTTCAGCCAAACAACATGTTTGTTTACTACCCTACTACAGAGCTAACAGTCATTTTATGGCAATGACACTTTCTTTACGCTGAACTAATCACAGTGAATGGTTGGGGGTCAGAGCTTCACCTCTTGGAATACAGTTTTTTTTTCAGAGTTGAATAATGCATGTGTCTGTCTCTTCTTCTCAATCCTGTGCTAAAGTATCATTATATTCCTGCTCCATGCTAGTCTAACTGTCAACAGTTTGATTTTGTTAACAATTCAGAAGTTCCTGAAGAACCTATTTTGGCCGGGGGTGTCATGTCAACTGTAGATACCAGCTCTGGTTGAACAAAATGGTGATCTATAGTGGACTGTATGCGGTTGACATAGGATATTTGACAGTGTTGCATAATTCACGTTTGGTCATAGACCCATATTTTAAATAGCCTCTTTATACTAATAGGTTATTTATGAAGGCCCTCTCACTATAGTCGCGTTAAGGAAGTTGGTTGTACTAAGAGTAGAAAAAACTTTGACATTAATCATTGTCAGCTTTCAGCAATATTACACAGAGCATAAAGTGGATTACTTTTCCACAGCAGTTTTTACTTTTCTAAGCTCTTTAGCCTCCTCTTAGTGTTAGACACTATGGAAGGAGATTGGCTTGAAGAGAGCAAAAGAGATATGGTTTAATGCTTTGAAACAAGATTTTCATTCCAGCTTCCTTTCTTTTTAATGGCCTTGGAATCGCAAGAAAGTGACAAAAGGGAAACTTTTGTAGGTAACGTCTCGGTTACGTACGTAACCCTCGTTCCCTGATGGAGGGAATGGAGACGTTATGTCGTGACGACATTAGGAGTCTAACTTGGGAGCCCAATTATCTCTGAGTTTAAGAGAAAACACCAATGAGAATTGGCTAGTGGATTTTGCATGCTGAGCCACTCCCCGTGCACACAGGTATATAAGGCGACAGCGCACATCCACTCACTAGGTTTTACGCTGAGGAGCCGAGAACGTCTCCCGGCAACAGCGAATGGTTCAAGGTTGTGGCATGGGGACATAACGTCTCCGTTTCCTCCATCAGGGAACGAGGGTTTCGTACGTAACCGAGACATTCCCTATCTGTTGGTCACTACGAGTTATGTCGTGATGACATTAGGGGTCTATGGAAAACGTTGACAAGCTGTAGCGTGTCAAGACAAAAGCTACGCTAAGGTCGTAACCTTCCCAAAGCTCCAGCGCAAATTCACTGACCTTGGTACCGAAGGGGACCAAATGGTGTTTACATCGCTGCTGGAGAAGGCCATGCTGCTGTTCCGTCCACAAAAAAAGTTTTTGGAAGGGATTTCAACCTTCAGTGAACGATTGCTTCAAATCTTTTCTATTTGTTCATTTCAGCCTGGCAGAACAATGGGGAAGGGAGCCTTAAAGAAAAGGTCGCTACGGAGAGCACATCCTACCCGTAGGGAGGTGACATGTGGAGATACTGACCCAGGGGGCAGTACTACATATGGAATGGGTCTCTGAGGCAGGTCCTACCTTAGAGTAGATATGGACCAACTGCCAGAAGAGACTGACAGAGCGGGTCTGTCAAGGGAAGACACGGGTTTACCGAGAGGGAAACTTTACCGTGGAAGAATACACATATGGGATTACCCGTAGGGAATCAAGCCATATGGACACCTAGCCCAGTACAGGGGCTGAAAGGGACTCTGGGCATGCTAACACCAGTACTGTGCCTGTGCCTACTGGGAGAAGAAAGGCGCTTGCATCCCCTTGTGAGGGGGAATGGTGCAGCAAGCGTGACACCAAGCCAGTTCTTCCCACCAATCACCTATTACCCAACACACGGGAAGAAACCGGCTCTACACGAAGGTTGTAAAACCTCGCAAAAGTGTTAGGTGTCGCCCAGCCCGCAGCTTGACAGATGTCTGCCAGAGAGGTGCCTTGCGCCAACGCCCAGGTGGAGGCAACACTCCGAGTAGAGTGAGCTCTCACCCCCAGGGGGCACAGCTCGCCTTGGGATTGGTACGCCAAGGCGATGGCATCATAGACTCCCCATGTTAAAATGCCCAACTTTACAGCAGAAAAAAACACCCGCAGCTCGACAGATGTCTGCCAGAGAGGCACCGTGCGCCAATGCCCAGGAGGAGGCAACACTCCGAGTGGAGTGGGCTCTCACCCCCAGGGGGCACGGCTCGCCTTGGGATGGCATCCACTATCCAGTTGGCCAACCTCTGCTTGGAGACAGCCTTCCCTTTCTGCTGACCTCCAAAGCGGACAAGGAGCTGCTCAGAGCTTCTGAAGCTCTGGGTGTGGTCCACGTATATGCGTAATGCTCTTATGGGACACAGCAACGCCAAGGCTAGATCTGCCTCCTCCAGGGGCAGCGCTTGCAGGTTCACCACCTGATCTCGGAAGGGAGTGGTGGGAACCTTGGGCACGTATCCAGGCCGGGGTCTCAGGACAACATGAGAATAGGCTGGCCTGAACACAAGGCACTCTTCACTTACCGAAAATCAGGGGTGTGAATTAACGAATTACAAATACTCACGTTACAGTAATTAAGTAGTTTTTATCAGTAATTGTACTTTTTTGAGTAGTTTAAAAATTGTGTACTTTTACTTTTACTTGAGTAAATTTTAAGTGATGTATCGGTACTTTTACTCCGCTATTGTCCTCCGTTTGTGGTCGTTACATGCTTATTTTAATTTTATTTTTATCCTTCAACGTGATTGGATAGAGAGTAATAGGTCTCGTGACTTTCGTCAAATCAAATTGTGCATAGAAAACTTTAACCGCCAACTGTTTATCATGGCTGCTGGAAGCGCATTCTTCAAGCATCAATTCAGTCGCATCTTCCTCCAACTTGATATGTTAAGGTAAATTTCGGATTTCTGCTTACTAAATGATTTGTATATATGTTTGCCTATCTACACGGCCTGAAATTTGGTGTGAGGTTGCGGGTATTGCATACAGTGTTAACTCCCGCAAGTGCCACGTTCGGTAAATTCCCACTCACTCATGAGACGCGCGATCTGCGCTGCCTCGTCTCTCTCTCGCGTGCGTTCTACAGCAGTCACTTGGATAAGTCGTTGTTGCTTGTTGAACTTGTTGACTTTTCATGAGTTTGAGCGCGTGATGCGTGCTGTAAAAAAGTGTGTTGGAAACACTTTTTTTGGAAGGTAATGGTACTTTTACTTGAGTATATTTTTTCAGTACTCTTTCCACCACTGCCGAAAATGCTTGGAGGTCCTCGACCCTCTTGATGGAACTGAGCGCGATCAGGAGCACTGTCTTAAGAGATAGGAACTTCAGCTCAACTGAATCCAGAGGCTCAAAGGGACCCCTCTGAAGTCCAGCCAGGACAACAGAGAGATCCCAGGAGGGTATCAGGGGTGTCATAGGAGGATTCAACCTTCTGGCACCCCTCAGGAACCTAACGATCAGGTCATGTTTCCCCAGGGACCGGCCGTCCACTGCATCGTGATATGCTGCGATAGCAGCAACATACACTTTCAAGGTGGAGGGTGAGAGCTTACGCTCCAACCTTTCTTGCAGGAAAGAAAGCACGACTCTAATTGAGCATCTCCGGGGGTCTTCTCGGTGAGAAGAACACCAATTCGTGAACAGACTCCACTTCAAAGCATAGGCCTGCCTCGTAGAGGGAGCTCTAGCCTGAGTGATAGTGTCTAACACCACTGGTGGCAGATCAGTTAGGTCTGCCGCGTCCCGTCCAGAAGCCACACGTGGAGGTTCCAGAGATCTGGACTCGGGTGCCATATGGTGTCCAGCCCCTGAGAAAGAAGCTCTTTCCTCAGGGGGATGCGCCAGGGAGGGGCTGTCACGAGGAGCATGAGTTCCGAAAACCAGGTCCGGGTGGGCCAGTAAGGCGCAACCAACAGGACCTGTTCCTCATCCTCCCTGACCTTGCACAGTGTCTGTGCGTGCATGCTTACTGGGGGAAACGCATACTTGCGTAGAGCCCGGGGCCAGCTGTGTGCCAGTGCATCCGTGCCCAGTGGGGCCTGGCAGTGGGAGGACAGTGGGAAGCAAACAGGTCCACCTGAGCTTGCCCGAATCGACTCCAGATCAGCTGGACCGTCTAGGGATGGAGTCGCCATTCTCCGGGGAAAGTGAGCTGTCGTGAGAGCGCGTCGGCCACACGATTGAGCTCCCCCGGAATGTGGAAGGCGCGCAATGACTTGAGCCACGTCTGACTCCAGAGGAGGAGATGGCAGGCAAGTTGAGACATGTGACGTGATCGTAGACTGCCCTGTCGGTTGATGTAGGAAACAGCCGCAGTGTTGTCCGTCCTGACCAACCCGTGCTTGTCCAGCAGCAGCGGCCGGATCTGCCGCAAGGCTAGATGCGCTGCCAGCAACTCCAGACAGTTGATGTGCCAAAGCAGTGGACATCCTGTCCAGGACCCCAAAGCTGCCTGCCCGTTGCACGTAGCACCCCAGCCTGTATTGGAGGCATCTGTCGTGACAACGACATGCCGGGACACTTGTTCTAAGGGCATCCAGAAGAACAAGGACGAAACAGAATCTTGAAAAAAACGCGAATCGTCCATAATTTTCTCTTTTAGAAGAAACTTGCTCTTTTAGACGAAGCACCCAGGGGAATCGCTGCTGACAGGGACACCGCTGTAACGCGCCGTAACACCGACCAGTAACAGCCTCTTTGTACACAAAGATGAATGGCTTTGTAGTAAGGTGGACACCATATACTACTCGGCTCCGAAGCAAAAATCTAGTGAGTGGATGCGTGCTGTCGCCTTATATACCCGTGTGCACGGGGAGTGACTCAGCATGTAAAATCCACTAGCCAATTCTCATTGGCATTTTCTCTTAAACTCAGAGATGATTGGGCTCCCAAGTTAGACCCCTAATGTTGTCACAACATAACTCTTAGTGACCGACAGATAGGGAACTAGTTCTGTTACATCATAAATCTCTATTATTCATTACTTCTTTTGAAACTAAGGTTGCTTTGAGTCCAAAGTCTTCACCAGAGTTCTCAATTTGTAATGAACATATTTAAAATAATTTACTTCTTTATACAAGAACAGAACCTTAATAATTACTCAGGACCAAACATTGTTTTGTCAAGCTTATTATTGCCCCTTAAATCCAGTGCAAATGACTACATGCAGTCACCGTGTTCTGATGTGTCTTTGAAGGTCCCCCTCGTTGGCTTTGCCTGTCTTTGTTCATGCTCAAAAGAAGCTTAGAGGAAATCACTCCAAGGGTCTCTGGAGTCAGGATAATTGTGCCTCTTATATGAAGCTTTAAAGTCGTTTTCTCCCTCTTTGCGCAGAAGAGCACCACACTGCCACGTTTTCCCTCTGATATTTTCCGCTTGTTTGTTCTTTTCTCTCAAATGTTCTCTGAATTCTGGTTTGACGGCGGGGTGGAAAACACGGCAGGATTGCCAGAGACAGGCTACAGGATGGATAATCGCAATTGTTTAGAACTAGAGGAGACAATAAAAGGGCCCTTTTCTGTGCTTCTCCAACACGCAGCCCATGGGCTTTGATAACCTAATTAAGGCATAAATCTTTATATTAAACTGTGATGGAGAGACAAAAGCATGCACTGAGTGAAGAAACAAGTGCAGGAGAGAGGGGTTAACTCTGAATGAGCTCATCAAAGTGAATCAGAGAATGTCGGTATGATGATGAAAAACACATTAAACACTCAGGATCAGGAGGAGACAGTAAATCAGGGCTGGAGATGATGCAGCAAGTGTGTAGGAGTACTTTGAGAGGAGAGAGAGGAACAGAGTATGCAAGCTGCTTCAACCTGATAATGACTGGATCCTTGAATGAATAAATAACATGCCCAATCTGTAATGCTATGAAGGGGGGGAAAAGCTACCTTAGATGATTAGAGAGAAATAGATAGGGAATAGTTCACCCCAAAATGAAAATAGTCACCCTCGGGGTGTTTTTTTTTGTTTTGTTTTGTTTGAAACATAACAGCCATGGTCGCTATGAAGATTCTTTGCTGTGTGAAGATTCTTTTAAAATATCACTTTTTTGTTATTCCACAGAAGAAAGTAAGTTAGTCGCATTTTGGAATGTAAATAATGTCAGAATTGTAATTTTTGGATGGACTATTAACAGCTTTGCTCTCTCCACTCAGAAATCGTGGGAAATGTTTCAAATTCAAATTTCACATGGGAATATCAAAGCAGCTAACTAGGATTTTCCCAGCAATTCACACTAGGAGATCACGCCAGTTAATCCTGGGTACTGTTTTATCCCTCTCCATCACTCACTTCTCAATTAAATTCAGACTCCATCAGCTTGCTGTCCTTGTAATCTTTCACTCATTCCCTCTGTAGTCTCACTCTCCGTCTACAGGCCAACATATCAAGATATCACTGGAGCATCACTCCCATATTCAGACACTGCCGTCACTGCTGTCTGAAGATGGGAGTCATGCTCCAGTAACATGCTGTGAAGAAGAATAGAGGACATTTAATGAAACAACTAAGACTAAGACTTTATTATTTCTTGCAATTGCAAGTGTCCAACAATAGGGCTTACAGAGAAAAAGAGAATTGCATTTCTCTAGTTATGTGAAGGGGACCCTTCATTACAATAATGTGACAACATTTTTATTATAAAACAGCTTCTTGTTAACTCCCTTGTGAGTTTTTTTTAATGCAAGTACAAAATGTTTTGCATAGAGGGGCTTGTGCACTAATGGAGAGATTTTTTATTTTGATTGTGGAAACATGCACATCTCAGAGTGGTTTTTGTGTATAAATTGCTGAGGATTCACAGAATGTGACTTACAGCCTGACTTTGGCACTTCGTAAAGCGGGTATAAATCGCAGAGTAGGAGTTTGAGGGGGTGGTGTTTGGGTCTACTCTGTCGTTCATTTGTTCTCTGTCGGTCTGTCTATGTGCTCTTGAGCATCTTTGAGCCTTCACCTGTCTTAAAATATGGCTCAGGAACTTTTATGACAATTATTAGCTTGCATCTTCTTTTCTTCTCATTTGCTTTATTAGCCCTCCTTTCACAAATATGATTTCCTGTTCCAAAAAAAAAACTGGAGGTAAATAGTAGACAAATAGCTATATTTGTAAATTTCAAACTTTGTAAAAAGATCAAAGTTGTTTTTTGTCACTAAAGTTCTAGTTGTAATTGTTATTATTATATTTCGGGGTGGGAGGTTTCGGATGATCTTAGGGTAACATGTTGCATAGCTTTCAACTGGGTTAATGCAGTGATCCACATTATCCAGATCTGATTTAATCTGAGGCCATAGAAAGTGGCATAAAAAGAAACAAAGTGTCATGTTTGCATGATTTCCTGTATTTTTCAAAGAGATTAATTATATTGTTGTGCATATTGAGTGGATATATGTTGCAAACAAAGCAAAGATTAGGCATTGAAATATTGTCAGAACTTGCCATCATTTTGAGGGATGATACTGAGGTTTATTTATATCTCAGTGATGTTGAACTACTTCCATTGCTGTCACTGAAATACTTATTACCGTTTTAAACCAAGAAAAAAGCTGCCTGAAACAATGTCATGGCAAAGCTTTGTATTCTGCCATTAAAAAAAATGGATTTATTAGTCAGTCTTGTTTAGTGCCAAAATGAGACCTTTATCACTTATGGTTATTTCTCGGCAATGAAAAAGAAAAGCGAGATCCTAGCTGGGTCAATTCATCCTTTGCAGAACTCAGTGCCGCCCAGCAGACTCCAGATCAATAAATGAGAGTATACGGCACATCCACTACATTAACCTTGCAGGTGTCCCGCAGTAGCCCCTCGCCTCGGCTGGAGAAAAACATTCTCCCGTGCACGGCTGCTCATTGGATCAATGATAAAGTAAACATCAGCGAATTAATGTTTCAGCGTTTCTGAGAAGCCAGTGGGTGGAATAGTCCATGGGCAGTGAAAGAGAGGTACTTAGAGAGGGGCTGGTCTGTTCGGGAGGCTGGAGTCTCTGGAGGCTGTAGAGGATGTCATTCTCTATTTGGCCCGACTAAATGAAGAGGCCTGAATTGATTATTTAAGGCCGAGAGGCCACAACGGCATGTCTTGAGCCAAACCACAACACCAAGCTAATCATGTCTGAACTCTTGCCAATGGCCCTTCAGTTCATTCTCCTCTTAGAGCACTATACATATATAAATAACAGACTATATATTTTATTGGTTGAGAGTAGGATTCTGAAAAAGGCAGAAATGTGGGAAAAATGAACGTTTGATTACTTTTTTTGAAGTGGAAAGCAAAGCTTTTCCATGGCAACACACAAAACATCCACAACTGTGAGTGAGCTTTATAATACTTTAATATTGGACATCATAAGTCTGAACCTTCAGGTACAGGATTTGATAGAACTGAAAATGAATTTCAGTGATTTTAAAGCGTCTCATCCACAATGAGAGATCAGCTGTATATTTATTTGCCTCTCTTTCTATCTAAGGAATGGATCTCAAAAAGGACAGAATTTATTTGATGTGAAGGGGGGAAAAGCCTCTGAAATGGTTTACTTACATTTATTTAGCTGGTAATTATATCCTACATCTTCACCACAAATTCTGTACAAAATATCTATTTCTATATTTGCAATAAATTTGTAATAAAAAAGCTTCAGATGCATTAACTGGTTTATTCACACAAAATATTGCCACATATCCTTGAAAATGCATTGGTATTCTGCAACTCTCATCTTATCTTTTGTGTGTGTGTGTGTGTGCGACCAGAGTTATGAGTGTTGCTATTGAAAGCTGCTAAGTGACTCTTTTGCTCAGCTTTAAATCTTTGCTTGAATCGCAGATAAACAAGTGTGAGAAATGTAATACATACAGAACATCTTGCAGAGCCAAACTTTTTCTTTTTGGCGTAAATGTTGGTTCACTTTGCAGCTTATTCTGGCCAAAGCTGCCCACTTGAACAGGAGAGACTATCTGACCAACACGCACAATATCTAACCATAGTAAATTTTATATGTGATGTTTTAAGTTGAATCTAAATTCAGTGAGTCTACAATAATATACTTCTGGTAGCTCATTCAAATAATGGCAGAGCAATCGTCATAGTGTAGACGGCACTAAAGAAATTATTGGAAAATATGTGAACTTTGTCCTCACCATTTGGATAAATGCCAGGTTATAACGCTCCTCTT
The DNA here is from genome assembly GCF_001515625.1 of Sinocyclocheilus rhinocerous. NCBI lineage: Eukaryota > Metazoa > Chordata > Actinopteri > Cypriniformes > Cyprinidae > Sinocyclocheilus > Sinocyclocheilus rhinocerous. The sequence continues at coordinate 48,149 of NW_015659005.1, read as the reverse complement.
CATCATTTTATTATCATTTGCTGAATAACTGCAGAAATGTCTTGCTCATATTGTAGCTTGTAAATGCGACTTTGTGTCTCAGATGACCAAAGAAATCATTTGCACCCTGACTTACACTAAATGTGTAAAAATTGAGAAATCTCTTGCCATTTTCTATCAGATGGTTTGTGAATTTATGAGATCAAACTGCTAAGAAATTCCAAATAAGCATAAATGGTTCCATTGTGAGTCAATGGCTTTTTACCATCATGTCCAGTAGTAGTATGAACCGTAAATCATGATGCTGTGTGGGTGAAAGTTGAGAGGTTTCTCTGCATGTTCCCTCACAGGAACATCTCGTAATTCTCTCAACTTTTCTGAAGTAGTCTGTTGCACTTGAAGGGAAAAAATATATATCCTAAAAAATATCCTAAAATATAATATGTGTCTTAAAGAAGAAGCAGTGAAGAGAGCAGAGATCAAAGAAAACAAAAAAACAACAACATTGTAATTCCTTCTTGTTGTTACCTTTGAACACTCAAAATATGTGACTGATTCAATAGAAAGCACATGAATCTTATCAATTAATAATAATTAATACTTACTTTTCTTAACAATAAATGGTGTTATTTATCTTTCCCCTCTGTCCTCTCATTGTTTATTCTTTTAATTTTGTCTTTTGTTTCCTTTCAGTATCGCTTTCTTTGTACATTTCCTTGGGATCTTTGATTGCATACAGTAAGCTTGTACAAATGACTCCATGCATTTTCCAGGTTTTATAGAATGCAAATGCATGAGGTTATTTAAGCCTATTCATTAAAGTGAGCATTTTTTGTTCTCTTTCTTTTTTTTTTCAAAACCTTGAGCAAAAGACACAAACAGAAGTTCTGAACTATAGAAACAGAGTGGATAATGAATACAATTCACCTCATTTAACAACAAGAATGAATAGAGCTCCAGTAAGAGTCTATGCATCCTTCTCTGTTCTCTGTGCTGAGATAGAGAGCACTCTTATTCCTTCAAATGTACATTAAGTCATCAACACACAAAGCCCACTAAATTATGAAGCAATTAAAAATGTTGTGTGGGAGTGCATGATTGATGAGGGCGTGATACAACAGGGTGGATATGAATGTCCTGACCAGGATAAATCATTCATGCCTGTAGGAGAGAGACTTTCAGTCATGCTGCTAATGAAGACTTAAGACATGCAACAATCTCTCCTCAAAGCTGCAGAGAGAAAGAGAAAGAAGATGGAAAAAAATACTTCTAGATGAAGTGAATTTAGAAACTATGAAGGCCCCTCTGGTTTAAAAGACCCTTTTGGTTTGAGGTTATTTGAAAATATAATGAAGTTGCAGTGCCAGTGAGAATCTCTGAAACGTGTATGCTTATATTGAAATATATCTGGAAAATATCAATATAAATATCTGGAAATATAAATGGAAAAGATATGCACTTATATTTGACAGTAAGTCCACGGATGCTATTTGTGGTTTAATAAAAAAAAATAAAAAAAACTGAAAAACCCACTGTGGTCAAAAAGCCACCCACGGTACAGAAGTGAAGAAATATAAATGGAAAAGATATGCACTTATATTTGACAGTAAGTCCACGGATGCTATTTGTGGTTTAATAAAAAAATAATAAAAAAAACTGAAAAACCCACTGTGGTCAAAAAGCCACCCACGGTACAGAAGTGAAAGACGCCGAATGCTTCAACTGCAATAAGCTGTTTTCCATAATTGGGCAGAAATGGATTAGTTGTAATGGATGTGCAAAGTGGGCTCATATTAACTGCAACGATCACAGTGGAGAAAGATTTGTGAAGAAAAATAGATTATGAAATGCTGCAAAGTTATTAAATAAACAGAAAATTGGTAAATCATTTGCTTAAGTGGTTATTGAAAAAAAAAAAGTGCTGATCTTGTTATTTGAGTATTTTCATACAGAGACAAAAATCGTACCACTTTTGCCGCTATAATTTTTGAAGCTCCAGTTCCTTTTTCAAAAATAAAATGTATTTATACAGAAATGGTTATTCCATAAATATAAATGAAAATTATATTACATATATACAACTATGCAAAAGTTTGGGGTCAGTAAGTTTTGTATTCTTTTTATTCATAAAAGGATCCTGGGAAAAAATGTATCATTGTTTCCATAAAAATATTAAGCAGCACAACTGTTTTCAACATTGATAATAATAAGAAATATTTATTGAGCAGCAAATCAGCATATTAGAATGATTTCTGAAGGATCATGAGACACTGAAGACTGGAGTAATGGCATATTATTTAAAAATGTAAATATATTTTGAAATATTACTATTTTACTGTTTCTTTTTGATCAAATAAATGCGCCCATGGTCTTACAACCCCCAAACTTTAAAGTTACACTGGTCAAATAAATTCAGTGACTTCTGAGCAATAAACTTCACAGTAAGTTGATAAACTGAACAGTAATCAGACTTGCAAGATGCTTCGAATCGCAGGTGTTGTACAGTCCCAGAACACGAGCATAGTCAGAGCAGAGTTGATGCATGGTTGACTTGTTGGAGCATTAACCTTTGAAACAGATGGAAGAAATCCCTGGAGGACAGTGAGGTGAGGTGAGGTGGAGAATATTCTCCTGAGCTGGGAATGACCCTGCAAGACTTCACCAGGCCCCTCAATATTTCATACAGTGTGAAGACAGAGCGCAAGTGCGAAAAAATAAAGGATTTCGGGAAAGACGTGTTAAGTATTTATGATCCTTTTTCATTGTTTTCCTCCAATGTTGTTGCATTTATGAGGGGAAAAAACGATTTTGTGTTGTCTTTCTCTGAACCGTGAATATCTAGCTAGTGTCATTTGTTATAAAGAAAAATGGTCATGAAAAAGTATTTAGACACATCAGTCACACGTTATTCCACAACAAAATGTCAAAGCCAGTGACATTTATTTGAAAGAAATACAGCACACTTTTTAAGCAATGCTTTATACAAAACAACATTTGTTAGGTTTAAAAACAATAAATGCATTGTGATAATTTCTGGTTGTCAAATGTCAGTGAAGCACATTAATGTGATGATGACACCGGAAAACATCTGTACATATGCACTAAAATCATTTTGAAACCAGCTAGTGAAAGTCATAGTAGAATAAATAATTTCTTCATTTTTAAGTGTCCAAATATTCTGGGGCCACTGTACACCCAGACACAGAGAGCACAGGGCCTCACAGGCTAAATGCTGCTCTCAGCAGCACAATAACTACTTGTGGACAGGATGCGGTCAACAGATTTGCCCGTGGTAATACAGAGGACAGACTGTTTGAATAATGCAACACACCTCTTTAACCTTAATGTGACTACTGCCCCCACAAACATTACCAACAATTACATTTTCAGCTTTTCAAATATTATTCATTCATTTAATGCTCTCTTATGATTAGTGTTTTTCACAGATAAGGCTAAATATTCCTGAGGTACAGCAGCGGTGAGGAATGATCTGCATTTGTACAGCCTGCAGTGCTGCCGGCAGCTCTTTTCATTCCTGAGGGGAAAAAACGCCTCACTGACACCATGCAATTACTCTGAATATAGTGTGTTATTGTGCAAACGGTTTTAGAGGCATGGACAGATTCTCGTGCGTATTTATGAAAAGATTATCGCTCGTTTAAGTTCGCCTTTGGGGTTGTTCTTTCCCTCCTTTTCAGTCCATCTCCTCCCTGTTTTCCCTGCTGTGTTTATACACTGTTGCTGTTTTTTAATCCACTCTCACTGCTTCTGACATAATTTGCCTTATTTAGATTCACTTGCTAATAATAATATGAAGTGCCAAACAGGAAATAATGATTATATAAAATCTGAATATATAAATGTAAATTATATATTATAATATTATATGTAAATTATATAAATGCAATAATTAATATAGTACAATATCTCCACTGATACATGTACAGGATGTATTGGCATACTGTTTTTATTTTTAAAAAGCAATAATAAATTAAGTCTATTGATATGCCTAATAATAAAGATATATTTATATTGAGATTTTTTTTTATAAAAAAAGAAAAGAAAAACAAACTAGCCCCTTTTAGACTTGCACTCTGTTCATTTACCAACTGCTTGTTTTTCTTAAAAAAAAAAAAAACTAACACTAGCTTCTTTAATCTTTTTGTATTCTATCTATTTGTTTTCTTTTTATTTATTATACAATTAATAAAAGTAAAAAAGGCCTCTAACACTAGCTTGCTCTATTCTTTTTCTATTCTATCTGTTTTCTTTTTATTTATTATATAATTTAAAAACCTTGCTACATGTACTGCATTAAGCTAACTGAGACTTGTCATAGAACTTGCATAATATTGCTCTTTTGTTGATTTTGATTGCTTCCATTGTCCTCATTTGTAAGTCACTTTGGATAAAAGCATCTGTTAAATGACTAAATGTAATGAAATTTAAATATTTAGATTTGCATTTATATATTCAAGGTTTATAAATATACATCCGATTTGGAATTATATAGTCAGAATTTACATTTACATATTCAAACTTATAACTATATTTTCGAATTTACTTCTATTTATTAAAACTTTAAAATATATTCAGATTTACTTTTACACATATATTCATGATTTACATTATATATTCAGTTTTGTATCCATATATTCATATTCATATCTACATATTGCAATTTATATTTATATATTAAGAATTATAACTACATTTTCACAATTTACATTTATACATTACTATATATCTGAATACTTATTAGATTTACCTACTACTCATGATTTATATTTATATGTGTACATTTATATGTATAAGGTTTTTATCTATATAATCTGATTTATAAATATATATTCTGATTTACATGTATATATTCAGATTTAAAAATATATATATATTCTTATTTACTTCTATTTATTCACAATTTACATTTATATATTTGAATTGTACATAATTATTTCCTGTTTGGCATTTTATATAACAACAACAATAACAACAATAATACAATTTAAAATGAACTTTTCCACGACATTCTAATTTATTGAGATGCACCTGTATATTTAATATATTATATTTGTAAATATAATTAAAATTGTAGAGAGTGAGACAGCCCGTTTAATTTATTTTAGTATTTAATTAAATTTTATATTATTTAATTTTATTTTTGGCCTTTTCACCACTTAAATAAAGGCTGACCTGGAAAATGTTGCATGACCTACACAGCTTAATGTACAATGAACCACTAGGCCACATATCCACTGTGTCTCATAACTTGTATTTGTTTGTTTGACTAAATATAACTGGGTGGGTTGAAAAAAAGTTCAAAATACATGTGGACAGTTGAATACAGCTGAATAATATCAATCAAAAATGTATAGTTGTTTGTCTGTCATATTGTATTTTCTGATTATTTGATTGAGTGCACACACAGTACTCAACTTTTTAAGTGACAAAAATGTAATTTACAAGGCCTCAGGTTGTGCGCTTGGTTGTATAAAACAACCAAGTGCACATAAAGGGTTTTCAAATCCAAAGTCTAACAATGATACAAGCAACACTCACGGTTGAGCAAATACATATAATAGACTAAACAGCTGCTTTTATCTTGAATGGATTGAATATGTTAACTCAGTTTCGAGCCTTTCAGCCTTATTCATACTCATATATGTCTACAGAATGAAGTAAAGCAATGAAAAAGTAAGAGAAAGTAAACTTCCCTTTGGCTCTAGATGTATTTACATGCTTCACCAATCGATTGGGTTCACAGGGAGGCTGAACGGCTGGAAATTCAGCACATAAATCAGTGCGGCTGTGTGCATGAGTGTGAGTGTTATTAAAGGGGTGGTTGATTGCGATTTCACTTTTTTAACGTTAGTTGGTGTGTAATGTTGCTGTTTGATCATAAACAATATCTGCAAAGTTACGAAGCTGAAAGTTCAATGCAAACGGAGATATCAACACACTGGGCCAGCTAATCAATCAGAGCCCATCGTGTATTTCTGAGGGAGGGGCTTCATAAAAGCAGGAAATCATCAGCACGTTCAGAGGTGAAGGGACAGAGCGGTGTGGAATAAAGGTAAATTATGTGAAAAATAATGCGTTTTTTAACAAACGAAGCATTAACACATGTTAGACTGCACCCCATAAACACAATCAAGCCTATAAAAAAACCAGTCAACCACCCCTTTAAGACCTGGCCAAACGGACCTGCTCTCTCATTGATGTCTTCACCTCTGCTGGAGATGTTAGAGGCTCAGACGCCAAACACACTGTCAGCCGCAGTATGGTGCATTTTCCAAACTGCTTGTCCTATGTACAAGGAAGCTGGAGCCTCTCAAATATATTATTTCCACAATATCTGAAATTATGTATTGTGTTTAATAGTATTCTGTGCATTTTTTTATGTCTTTGGAAAAAATTACGCTCATGGGTCACATGACATATGGTGAATGTTGTACATCTGAATTTCATTCATACTACACACATTCATACTCACATACTTTTTTAATAATCTTAAAGCAAGTTGCAAGCCAGATGAAGTACATATTAGACAGTATTCGATTTCGGACACAGTGTTGCCAAGGTTAATTTCATAGATATTTGTGTATCTTTAATAAACATAAGTATTATTCTGACAATAAATATAGGCTATTGAAATGGTTACCCTTACCAAAAAGTAGTATACTTCAAGTTTATTTTAGTAAGCAAAAGCTTGACAGTTATTATTACCTCTTCATTGGTCGACATTTTATTCCATAATGTTACATAGTTTTGATGCTGTTTTATGTCTGATGATCGTGTTAGATTACATGTGGAAGCATCTGTTGTTTCGGTTTCTTCTTCACTTGTGTTTTTTGGAAATTCTGTACAGAAGATGTGTACTAGCGCCGTCTACAGTATAACAATGGAAACACGGATTCTAGGATCACAATTATAGCTAAAATATATTTAGACTTTTTCTAAGTATAAGTCAAGTATACTTAAATGTCATTTTAAGTATATTTCTGAGAAGTACATAAAGTCCATTTCTGAGAAGTACATAAAAAGTAGACTAAAAGTATACTTTCCTATTTTTAGTTTAAAAGAAGTATACTAATAGCACACTTGAATAAACTTATTTTTCGTAAGGGTATGCTTATTTTACCCAGTTTTCGGTTATAAACGTTTTAAATATTTTCTTAATAGATTTTCATGTTTTAATATTAAAAGTCTGTTTCTGGGGCAAGTGTAAAATTTATGCATCACTGCTCATTTTAATAAAAATCAACCCTTGGATTTAAAAAGGTTCCCGAAACATTTAAAATTAATTTAATAAAAACCAAAATTTGTACAAAATATTCAACCACACCGAAATCACTATATAATTCACACACTGCAAGTGATTGGATATATTCCTCAACACTGCTAAATACCCTGTGGCATTGCAAATGTTGACAAGCAGCCACGTGTCAGACAAATGCTACGCAAAGGTCGTAACCTTCCCAACACCCCTGCACAAATTTGCTGACCTTGGCGCCCGCTGGGACCAAAAGGTGAGTACATCACTGCTGGAGATAGCCATGCTGCTGTTCCTACTACAGAAAATCTTTTCTTAATAGAAGGCATTTCGACCTTCGTGAAAGGTGCTTCACGCCTTTCCTGTTTGTTGTTTACAGCTTGGCAGTAACGATGGGGAAGCGAGCCGGAGGTATCATGTGGAGACACTGATATGGACTGACCCAGGCCTGGGGCAGTACTACATATGGAATGGACTCTGAGGCAGGTCCTACCTGAGAGAAGGGAGGAACGACTGCCAACAGAGCCTGACAGAATGGTCTGTCAAAGGGAAGACACGGGTTCACCAAGAGGGAAAACTAACCGTGGAAGAATACACATATGGGATCACCCGAAGGGAATCAAACCATATGGACACCTAGCCCAGTACAGGGGCTGACCGGAGACCCGGGCAAGCTAACACCGATACTGGACCTGGCGTCAGACTGCTCCACCCAGTCTGACTGCCAGGGGTGCTGGAGGATACTCAACCAGGGTTCGACATCCGGGTGAGGGGTATGGCGCAGCAAGCATGACACCGGCCCGTCCTTCCCGCCACTTACCTATTACCAAACACACGGGAAGACACTGGCTCGACGCGAAGACTGTAGAATCTCGTGAAGGTGTTCGGTGTCGCCCAGCCCGCAGCTCTACAGATGTCTGCCAGAGAGGCGCCGTGCGCCAACCCATAGAAGGAAACAACACTCAGTGTCGAGTGAGCTCTCACCCCCAGGGGGTACAGCTCGCCTTGGGACTGGTACGCCAAGGCGATGGCATCCACTATCCAGTGGGCCAACCTCTGCTTGGAGACAGCCTTCCCTTTCTGCTGACCTCCGTAACAGACAAAGAGCTGCTCAGAGCTTCTGAAGCTCCGGGTGCGGTCCACGTATATGCACAACGCTCTTACGGGACACAGCAACGCTAAGGTTGGGTCTGCCTCCTCTGAGGGCAGTGCTTGCTGGTTCACCACCTGATTGTGAAAAGGCGTGGTGGGAACCTTGGGCACGTATCCAGGCCGGGGTCTCAGGACAACGTGAGAGAAGGCCGGCCTGAACACAAGGCACTCTTCGCTCACCAAAAATGCTTGGAGGTCCCCGACCCTCTTAATGGAAGTGAGCGCGGTCAGGAACGCTGTCTTAGCAGACAGGAATTTATGCTCAACTGAATCCAGCGGCTCAATGGGATCCTTCTGAAGGCCAGCCAGGACGGTAGAGAGATCCCAGGAGGGCAACAGGAGTGGCCTAGGAGGATTTAACCTTCTGGCACCCCTCAGGAACCTGACAATGAGATTGTGCTTTCCCAGGGACCGGCCGTCCACTGCATCATGATGTGCCGCGATAGCAGCCACATATACTTTGAAGGTGGAGGGTGACAGCCTACGCTCCAACCTTTCTTGCAGGAAAGAAAACACTACTCCAATCGTGCATCTTCGGGGGTCTGCTCGGCGAGAAGAACACCAGTTCACGAACAGACTCCACTTCAGTGTATAGGCTTGCCTCGTAGAGGGAGTTCTAGCCTGACTGATGGTGTCTACCACCGCCGGTGGCAGATCACTTAAGTCAGCCTTGTCCCGTCCAGGAGCCACTCGTGGAGGTCCCAGAGATCTGGACGCGGGTGCCATATGGTGCCGAGCCCCTGAGAAAGAAGGTCCTTCCTCACAGGGATGCGCCAGGGAGGGGCTGTCACGAGGAGCATGAGTTCCGAAAACCAGGCCCGGGTGGGCCAGTAAGACCCACCAGCAAGACCTGTTCCTCGTCCTCCCTGACCATGCACAGTGTCTGTGCGAGAAGGCTCACTGGGGCAAACGCATATTTGCATAGAGCCCGAGGCCAGCTGTGTGCCAGTGCGTCCGTGCCGAGAGCGGCCTCGGTCAGGGAGTAATACAGCTGGCAGTGGGAGGACTCATGGGAAGCAAACAGGTCTACCTTGGCTTCCCCAAATCGACTCCAGATCAGCCAGATCGTCTCGGGATGGAGTCGCCATTCTTCGGGGAACGTGAGCAGTCGTGAGAACACGTCGGCTGCACGATTGAGCTCCCCCGGAATATAGACGGCGCGCAGCGACTTGAGCCGCGTCTCACTCCAGAGGAGGAGAAGACAGGCGAGCTGTGACATGCGACGTGATTGTAGACCTCCCTGCCGGTTGAAGTACGAGACAGCCGCAGTGTTTTCCATGCGGACCATCACGTGATTGTCTTGCAATAGTGGCCGGAACTGCCGCAAGGCCAGATGCACTACCAACAGCTCTAGGCAGTTGATGTGCCAAAGCAGTCGAGGCCCTGTCCAGAGCCCCGAGGCTGCCTGCCCGTTGCATGTAGCGCCCCAGCCCGTACTGGAGGCATCCGTCGTGACAACGACATGCCGGGACACTTGTTCTAAGGGCACCCCGGCCCGTAGAAAGGCAAGGCCCGTCCAGGGGGTGAATAGGAGGCGACACTCCGGTGTGATGGTCACGCGAAGTGTGCTGCGATGCCATGCCCATCTCGGGACTCGGGAGTGTAACCAGTGCTGAAGTGGTCTCATATGAAGCAATCGGAGTGGCGTGACTGCGGCTGTGGATGCCATATGCCTCAGGAGCCTCTGAAAATATTTCAGAGATACCACATTCCTGACTCTGAAGGAACTCAGGCAGTTCAGCACTGACTGGGCACGCTCGTTGGTGAGACGCGCCGTCATACTCACAGAGCCTAACTCCATACCGAGAAAATAGATTTTCTGCATAGGGGAGAGTTTGCTCTTTTCCCAGTTGACCCGAAGCCCCAACTGGCTGAGGGGCCGGAGCACCAGGTCCCTGTGATCGCACAACTGCTCTCGTGACCGGGCCATGATGAGCCAGTCGTCGAGGTAGTTGAGGATCCTGATGCCCCCTTCCCATAACGGGGCAAGGGCACCCTCTGTGACCTTCTTAAAGACACGAGGGGACAGGGACAGCCCGAAGGGGAGGACCCTGTACTGCCATGCCCGACCCTCGAACGCAAACCGTAGGAATGGCCTGTGTCGAGGAAGAATCGAGACATGAAAGTAAGCGTCCTTCAGGTCGACCGCTGCAAACCAATCCTGGGGCTGGATGCATCTGATGATGCGCTTCTGCGTCAACATCTTGAATGGGAGCTTGTGAAGGGCCTGATTCAAGACATGCAGATCCAGGATTGGCCAAAGGCCACGCCTTTCTTGAGCACGATGAAGTAAGGTCTGTAAAACCCTGACTTCATCTCGGCTGGAGGGACAGGCTCGATTGCATCCTTCGCCACTAGGACAGCAATCTCGTCGCGCAGGACAGGGGCATCTGTCCCAGCTTCCCACATCTCCGGGTTGCCAATGTCAGGGCCGCTTCGTCGGCTTTTTGGAGGACTTAGGGGCCAGCTGGGACACGGGGGGCTCCACAGTCCTCCTCGACGGTGTCTCAGCACGGGGCGGAGGCTCTCTCGAGGATGCAGTGGGGCACCCTCGGCGACGAGCAGGCTGAGGGACGAGGCCAGCGGTGGAAGCTGGAGGATCACGCCGGGGCAAAATGTGCTGGATGGCCTCAGTCTGTCTCTGCACTGTCGAGAACTGCTGGGCAAAGTCCTCGACAGTGTCGCCAAATAGGTCAACCTGCGAGATGGGAGTGTCAATAAAGCAGACTTTGTCGACATCTCTCATCTCAGCGAGGTTGCTGAGGTGGGTTTTTATAATGCTACAAAAGATTTCTATTTCAAATAAATGATGTTCTTTTGAACTTCTATTAATTAAAGAAACCTGAAATAACTGTCGAAATGTCATGGTGTCCACAAAATTTTAAGCAACACAACTGTATTCAACAATGATAAAAGTAAGAAATGTTTCTTGAGCTGCAAATCAGCAGATTAGAATAATTTCTGAAGGATCATGTGACACTGAAGACTGGAGTAATGATGCTGAAAATTCAGCTTTGCATCACAAGAATAAATTATGTTTTAAAATATATTCAAATAGTAAACTGTTATTTAAAACTGTACTAATATTTCACAATATTACTATTTTTGCTACATTTTTGATCAAATAAATGCAACTTTGAGAGACTTCAGCATACGAGACTTCATTCAAAAATATTTGAAAACCTTATTGACCCCAAACTTATGAGTGGTATTGTAAATAAAGTTTAATAGATGTAAAAAGACTAGTTTATGGATCCTATTCCTTAAAGCTGCAGTCCGTAACTTTTTTTGGTTAAAAATGATCCGAAATCAATATTTGAGCAAGTACATAACCAGCCAGTGTTCAAAACGCCTTATCATATCACCTTACTTTAGCCCGATTCACAGCAGTTAGCTTATAATAATGTTTTCTAATTTGAGTGGTACGTGAAGGTTTTCGCGGGAAATTCGAGCATGGCAATGCGTCATTACGTCACGTCTGTAAACACTTTTTTCCTCAGTTGGTCAGAACAAACGTGGCAGACTTGTTACTTACTTGTTCAGATGGCAATATACGGTGAAAATTCTTATTTGGGTCATATTCCAAGACGTAGGCTAGAATCTGTGATTGCGAAGTACAGTAAATATCCACACCGGTGCGGTGACTGACTGCCACGCATACTCTTCAGAACATTAGATTCATCCGGCTGTAGCCGCGCCCACTCACAACCCATGCAAGCTAGATAATTCCGCACACAGATGCAATTCCAGGTTTTCAAACAGAGTTGGCGACAAAGAGGCAAAACTTACGGACTGCAACTTTAAATAACTGCTTGAAAAAAAACTTTAAATGGACAAATACTCTCAATTTAAAAAGCAATGAATTACACTATACTGCATCAGCAGTTCATCTACAAATTCAGGCCGAAATTTACCATGCTGAAACCTTAGAAACCAAAAGCCATATGAGCACATCATGCAATTTAGCTGAAAAAGAGCCATAATAATTGAGATCAAATATTAGAAAAGATATGAAAGAATAGTGATAAAGAATAATAGAAATAACAGATATAAGATATAAAAGATAATGGAATAAATGAAAACTTTGATGATAGAAAAATTGAAATATTCAGTTTTATTATGTAGACTTGAGTAGGATTTGTACGTGGATTGCTTATGATGCCACATCTGTGTCTTGTCTATAAAAACAGAAAGAAACAGGCACAGAGCGACATACACTCAAGGGCACAGAATTCCCAAATACTACCTCCTCAGCTCTCTTTCTCTCTCCCGCTGACCCACGAGGTCCCGCATGACTCTCAAAGAAAGGCATGTTTCTATCTCCCTGTCATCCTCCATGTTCACTCCAGAGCGAATGTTCCAGCGGGAGCCCCGTGTCTTCCACAGCCAGGCTTATGTCCAGATCCCCCGAGAAAACAGAGGATGAGGATAATGAGTTAATATCAAAACAGAATGATTTGATTCGAAGAGATCAAACAGACAACTAACAAAGCTGCTTGATTCATTTGGGATCAGGGATCAAATGGAATTTCTGTGTTCCTTGCATTAAATTGGTTGTGCACATAAAAATGCTCTTGCTGGTGGTTCTAGATGAGTCTCTTTCTAAATCTGTTTGAAGTGAAAACATGCTGAATGAATCCCTTGGTGTTGAACGAGGTTAATCTAATAAACAAATTATTAAATGAAACTTGAAAACAGGCCCGCTGAGATCAACTTCATACGTGTCTATGTCAATCCACCTCAAGGTATGAACACCTTTAGTAGTACGCTATTGGAAATCAGACAGTATGATTTACATTGTGAAAACATATTTCTCTCAAAGGACTTCAAAAAGAACCAGCACTGATCATTTTAATAGTTTACATGTTGCCAAGGTTATAAGAGACTCTCAGAATAACCCTATTTTGCAATTTAAAGTAATTATATCCAACATAATTATAACTTATAATTATAACCAAAGGGTATCATTAATTTGATGACACATCATGCCATTTTGAGCCTAACCAATTACAAAATGAGAAATGAATCATTCTGAAAATCATTCACTTGCACAATCAAGAGTTCATGGGAAAACTGAAAGAAAATACAAACACTGGTGTATTATATAAAGGACCCAGGGCAGTTCTCTGATGAGGTTGTTGGCATTCAGCTCATGTCTGCGTTCATTAGGTGAGCGGTGAGGAAGAGTAGGTTCTTCCCACCTCACCTGGACGCTGAAGCAGAGGTCATATCTAGAGCTGTCAGTTCCTCAGAGCAAACACAGGCCAGAGTGTTCACACAGAGCCACTGGAGAGTAGATGAGCAAAAATAAGAGGAAGAAGACTCACTGGACATGTTTCCAATGAGTTACAATTTAGGTGAAAAGACCTTGTCTTGAAAGAAGCCTTGTTGCGAACAGGAAGACATTAGTCTAACAACAAAAGACTGGTGGCAAAAAGGAAGAGAGGGAAGAAACAGAGGTTTAGAGTTACATAATAGAGATGGAATGGTATATATAAGTTTTTGAAGAAGTCTCATCTTTTCACCAAGGCTGTATTTATTTGAGCAAAAAAAAAAAAAAAAAGTAAAAACAGCAATATTGTGAAATAAATTATTTCTATTGTGACTGTTTTAAATTGTAAATGTCATTTTCAAATGTCATTTCTCCAGTCTTCAGTGTCACAATATCCTTCAGAAATCATTTTTATATAGTATAAGTATATATATAGAGAGAGAGAGTTTTGTTTGTTTGTTTGTGTGTTTGTTCGTTTGTTTTTAGCAGTGCCATGTTAGTTAGGTATGGAAGACCGTTTCTGCCACTGAATAAAAATAAAAAAGGTATTGTGACTTTTTGTCTCACAATTCTGACTTTTTTTCTCGAAATTGCGAGATATAAATTCACAATTGCTAGGCATAGGCTAAAGTCAGAATTGCGTGATATAAAGTCACAATTGCATGTTATAAAGTCAGAATTGTGAGATATAAACTCACAATTCTGAGATTTTTCTCAGAATTTTGAGTTTATATCATGCATTCTGATAAACAAAGGCAGAATTGTGAGATAAAAAGTCACAATTACCTTTTTTTTTATTTTTTAGTGGCGGAAACAGGCATAAATTGGCATATATTCAGACATTTAAAAAATCCAAATTTTTCCTCCAAAACAAAATTGTGCTCTGATTAAGCAAGTAGGCCTATAAAATATTAGCATCAGAATACACAGCTACTTTTGAATGATCATTATTGAAGAAAGATGCTTTTTGATATAGCCATTGCTATGGTATATCACTATGAACCAACCCTCAGGAACAAGCACAGAAACCAACCAAATAATATCAAATTCAATAACCAACCCTCATCTACATTCAACAGCCATCTTACCATTCAGACCAGAGAGTGGGATGATGGAATGCCATATCCAGCTTTTAAAATAAAGAGATAATAAGAGTTCCTTAGGGCAGAGAGGGAAAAACGGAAGACATGGTCAAAAAAGTGATGAAAGATGTAACCATGGATCATGACAGCAGAGACTCTGGAGGAGAAAGAAAGTGATGAAAGCGTTTCAGCGATGAGCTCTGCTCTCTGTATCACCCTCTCCCAGCACCAATAACAGCACTATGAACAGAATCCATTATTCATAATTACTCTTAATTACACGTTCCAGAGAGACTTTGCCATTCCCTCGGTTTCTTTATGCAGTTCATTTTCTGCATTCACTACCAAGGACAGATGGAACAGATCTGAAAGCATCAAGACCTCTTGGGCACCACTGGAACCAGAGGATGAAATTTTTAATATCGCTGTCTGAAAACCTTGCTATGTTCACAAACACAAATGCAAGTAGACTATCGAGATGTAAAGTTTACTTCCAATTGTTTCTGTTTAAGGCATGCGGGAAGTTCTTAAGAGGTCAGATTAATCTAATGATATTCTAATGATACTCTAATCTAATGATAATCTAATGATTTTACATCAAGGACCACAATGGAAATAAGTTTTGTTTTAAACTTTATTGTGTTATCCTTGACGAATAGAGTGTATTCACTACATTTTTTGTCAAATAAACATAATGATCCTTGATGCCAGATACTTTTTATTTCAATGTGTGATGCAATTTCAAGTTTTCCTTTCTCTTTGGAGTGTTACAAGCTGTTCGTGAATAGATAAGATCCCTAAAATTGCAAAGACTAAAGTCTCAAACCTAAAGAGATATTCTTTAAAAAAGTTAAGACTCGTCCACACCCTCCTAAAATACCTCGTTTAAACACGCCCCACATGTCTACATCACTATGTGGGAAGATTTGCATAACACCGCCCAAATGTTCACGCAAAGAAAGAAGGCATAACTTTTATTCTCGCTGTAGTATTGTTGCCGCCGCCATGTCTTGGAGACGCTGTGTGTTTCATTGTGAAAGCGAAACTACTTTGTTTGGCCTTCCAAAAGAGGACACAACGAGAAATCAGTGGTTAAGTTGTATTTACAACACTGTTCCCAACACCCTGAGGAAGGCCTGTTTGGGCTGATACGCGTTGGTGTCTTTTAACATGTAGCCCTGTCGCACAATAAAGGCTTTTTATATTATGCCTGCTATGTGAGTGCCTGGACGTGGATTATTTTTGTTTCTTGCAGTGGGATCCACTTTTTGTTTTTGACTGTTCCAGAACAGTTCAAACCAAATATTCAGATGTGTGCAGCGCATTTTACAGAGGACTGCTTCCTGAACCTGGGAGAGTAGCCTATAATGCTGTGCACAAAGGTTGTTTCTATAAAGTGGGGCAATTCCAACTTTGCAAGGACAGTCTGGCACAGTGGCACTTCAGACTCACAGCCTGTAAGTACGTTTTCATATTTAAAGAATTTGCCACTGACGATTCAAAACGTGAGTTTTGAGCAGTGTAGAGTAGCGCTTGTATCTCCGATCACAAATGCAGACATGGTTTTATGTTTACGCGGCGCGATGCAATGCAACACGTAAAAATACAGTATTAGTCATTATAATCCATAATTATGTCCCCACTGGATGCAACAAATGCCTCTATTGTAATAGGTTTTATTGGTTTTGTCTCGTCACGCCGGGACAAGGCATCACAATATGGTAAGGGTGATGTAACATTTAACATTTCCGTCACATGCTTGAGGTATTCGGCCAATCACAATGCACTGGATAGCTGGCCAATCACAGCACACCTCGCTTTTTTAGACCGATGAGCTTTGTAAAAATCGACGCGTTTCAGAAAGGCGGGGCATAGAGGAGAAACAATAATGTACTGTATGTGGAAAATAATATTTTTTTTTAACCTTAAACCGCATAAACACATTGCATTACACCAAATACACAAAATAATGTTCTTTTTAGCAACATCATATGACCCCTTTAATGACAAAAAAAACATGTAGGTACTAAAACATTATACAACCGTTAGTTCTGCTCTTACCCCTGTAGGTGGCACAGATTTCTTCATCAACACTGATTCATTCAGAAATGAAACACTACTGCGTTTGGATAACGTGTCTGGCATCTAAAATGTAAGTACCTTATATTTAACTGTTGTTTAAAAACATTAATTTAATATCAATAATAATTATTTACCCAAATTATTTTGTTTTCCTTAAGACGTGTTAGCCCTGCAGAAAAAAAAATGAAAAGATAAAACAATAGAAAGCATGACAGAATTTGTAATGGTTTTACTGGTTATAATAGGAATTGTACTGGTTTTAATGGAAACTGTAATGGTCCCTGTTGGTCTCTACTGGTAATTGGTCGCCTTCTATTGGTGGCTTGTTAAAACCACTAAATCCTAATGTAATATGTCCCAAAATACACTATAGGAAACCATTTTTTTTTACGGTTTTACTGGTTAAAAGTTGATGGTTTGTAATGTTTGTAATGGTATTTGTAGTGGAAACCATTAGAATTTCTGTGATGGTTTCAGAATTTTTTTTTTTTTCAGCAGGGAGCTAAGCTAGGGATGTGACAATAGCAATAGTGATTTGATTGTTCTACATAATCTGAAGTATGTAGAGAAATTAAATCCTCTTTTGATAAGTAAAGGGCTTGCAACAATTGATGCTGAAACATTCCACGACTGAATAAGTGAACATATGGAAATATGTGCAGTGGAAAAGTTTTTAATAAACTGATTCGTGAGCTTGAACGTGACTCGTTATCTCACACTTTGAACTGAAACTGAAACACACTGCACTTGTTACGCAGAAACATTTACATAAACCCTTCATTACCCATCTGCATAGACATGTTTGAACATGGGACTAATCTGATCACTCAAGTAGGGAGTGACTCAGGTTGTGTTTTAGATGTAATCCTAAACTAATTGGTCAAGTTCATGTCAGAAGTAACAATGGCTTTTATGGACTCAGACCTTCAGATGGTTCAGTTGTTTAATAACTACACATTTGTTACTGCCTTGCAAAAAAGATCCTCAATTTATAATACTTCTGAAATAGTCCTGTTTGTTACTTTCCCTCTTTCATCCTTTTGTTAGAGGTTGTATAAATTGCTCCTTTTGTGTTGCCTTAGGGCAAACAGGATTGTGCTCCAACTGCTAAGCGTTCAGCTGTCAAAGCTGACAGAGAAGGGGTAGCATGAATATTCTTGCCCCACATTATTGCAGTCTACAGGATGTGTTTATGTGTGAAGCAACAGCTACTCCCTGCAATGCTGTAATGAGAATAATAATACTGTCCCAACAGTAATCATAATATTGTTTTGAATTATATAATTATCTAATTACTGTTTCCCTGGGACAACTGAATATGAATGAGGTTTTTTTGTGTGTTAGAACATTGTTGGTAAACAGAGAATTAAAATGATAGAGTACTATGAATTTTCATGCTGCTATTTCATGATGAGGCACGCTTACAGTTATTCATACCTAGTGTTTGTTCAAATCTCTAGCCCTGATTGAATGTACATTGATTGTGAAGTGACCTTGAGCTTTTAGACACATACTATCCACCTTATTTTTCAATGTGGAAGTAAGCCGTTTTCTGTGAATGTGCGAGACTTCCGGTTCATTAGCCGCCATAGGGAAATAACGAGAAGACAACAAAGTGCAGTAAATGGTAAAAATGTTTGCACTACAAACCAGTGTGTTCATAATTACGATAATACATAAAAATAACATGGTAAGACACACCAGTTTGCAATATCAAGCAGAAAAAATTAGCTGTTTTGCTCAGCTAAAAATAGCTGGAAGCGAATTACACCGGAAGCCAGTCCTGTAATATTTACAAATAGCTGTGCCCACTCTTACTGCAAAAATAAGGTGGATATAAATAAAAAAATAAGTTGGATATAAATAAAAGACAGTTGTGGCATTGGGAATGCAGGAATCAGTGTCATATTGGTAATCAGCAAATATTAGATAGTGTATTTGTTGAATTTATTTTGCATGTTCATTTGCCATGTTTTCACATACAGATTATATTTACCATCGTCTAATACTCAAAGTTAATCTGTAAAAATACTAATAATTTATTTGTTAAACAATTGCTGGGTTATCTTTAGCTAATCTAAAAAGGAATATCCTTTTACATACCGTACATTAACATACAATTTTAGCATTTAAAACAACTGATTTTAGTTTTACATTTTTTTATTATAATTTATTTTATTTTATTTTATTTAGTTAAAAAAAAAAAAATCTGTCATCTGCCATAATATGAAAATAATATGCCTTATCATGTTGGCCAGAATTTCAATACTGGTGCATTCCTAATTATTTTTAAGGATATTTTTAAGGATATTCTCACAATCTCCATGTAGTAAACAGTAATATGGACAAAAAAAATCCCATTGCCATGACTGAAGCAGGCACACAAGTAACCAGAATATGACATTTTGATATGAGCCAGTAACCCAGGACCTAACAAACACACAGAACACCTTAGCAACCAGCATTGTGCAGGTGTGTTTTGCACACACATTGTCTTCATTTCTCTTTTGGCTGTGCCAACCTTGAGTCAGTTCAGCTAACATGGCTTTTAATACTTGATATGCCAGTCTTTCAAACAGAGACAGGATGCTTCTCTCCTTTATTCTTTAAAGATATCTAAATTAAATAGAAGCCCTGGTCTAGAACTGAAGTGCTTACAGCATTACATTCACCACATGCTTCTTAAATAGGAAGGTACCCTCAGATGTCTGCAGCTCGTAGAGGTCTTGAATTTGTTCTTTGTATTCTGTGTTCTCTCGTAGAGAAAGACAGACAGCAGGTGAGAACGTGCTCCTCTAACAGACAGATTGAGATGAATATAGATCACTTGAAATACATTCACAGTTTTACAGCAGTGTATTTATGGAGGAACTGATGCAGCATATGGTGGTTAAACGCTGCCTGGGAAGAAAGGCCGCTTAATCACTTGTGGATCAGAAAGAGTGCTCATTATGGGTATAATTCACTGCAATGTCTTGAGGAAAGAGAGGTCACCGTCCTTTATGACTGCGCCAAGCTTTGGGATGATCATTTTAAAGATTTGAACAAGACATCAAAAGAGTGCCAGAGCCATGTCATTCATTAGCACTTATTGTAGGTCGTGACATAGACATAACATGAGTGCTATACATTTAGAGGAGGATATTTCAAAACAGACAAGACTTCAGGAAAAGTTTTGCTTTGTTAAAACTATAAAACAGAAACATTAATAGATTGACTAATCATGATATAGCTTATTCCTTATAGAGTTGAGGGTTCTGTAGCTGTTATATACCAACTTGTTAGCAACTTTTTAAATCAACACAGCTTCTTTAGTATATACGTTTAAATATTACTATATGTCTCTTCTAAAGCAATGTTAATACAGACCAGATGAGATCAAAAATCAAAACATCTATTTACCCTTTTCCTGTTTGCCAACAAATTGACATCTCAACTGAACACTTCTTTTAAAGAAAACAAAATGAGTTTTATACATTTGTGCATCAGAATATGTGCTAAGCGACTTTAATCATTTTAGTGAAGATTCAAAACATATCATTAAGGCTATTTTGATGAGGAATGATGATTAGGACGATGTTGTTTTGGACAGTCCATTTCAACAAGGACAATGACAGTCTATTAAGTTGTACTATACAGAAATGGCATTACGCTGCTGAAGAGGTAATGTGTGTAGTTTAGTTGATGTCTGTTCCTCCAGACTTGATGTGTTTTATTGATATTTGTATACAAATGCAGAAATGACAAGCACTGGGTAGATGCAGGCTCAATGTGCATATTTTTTAAGATTTAAGATTATATGTTGTATATACTAGAATGCATTAAAAATGCATGTGATGAAGGCAAAAGTTTCAGATGGATAAAAAGTGTGAAGAACTCTCTCTGGAGGCAGGAAGCCTTACTTCATAAACAGTCGCCGCCTTATCAGTGGGTGTGCATTGTGTATGCTGAAAGAGGAAATGGAGAAATTCAGAAAATAGGGTTTTCAAAAGATACTAAACAACAACAAAAAAACCAATATAAGAATGTTATTTTATTGAATAAGATATTTTTCTTAATTTCTTCTTTATGTTTCACAGAAGAAAAAAGGCATACAGGTTTGGAATGGCATGAGGGTGAGTACATAATTGCAATTTTTTTTATTTTTGAGTAAACTATCCCTTAAAGGACTGATGGGGGGGGGGGACAGAAATGAACTTTGAGAGAAATGTAAAAACTGGAGCAAACATTTGCACAGGCTGAAGAGAGAGAGAGACAGCAGTTGACAAGCCAAGCGTTAAACTTTCTCCCAAACGTTAAGATGGACCATTTAAAAAAGTAAATCTGCAAAATAGTGCATGGATCTACCAAGTTCGAAAAGAGAGTAAGGGTAGTGATATTGTGGGAGTTTTTATGGAAGCACTAGGAAAAACTAAAAGAACTGACACAAGTGTGCATTGTTTTCCTATTGTGAAAGCTTACAACCACAGAAGCACAGAAGACTGGTGTGTTAGTATTACTTTCTATCTTTATGGCCTTTTGGAGAATTATGATTGTATAATCAAATGCAGTATCACATCTCAGAGTCATGGCCTGGATAAAATATTGCTCATGTATTTGGCAAAGGCTCTAGCCAGGCCATGCTAGAAGCAGAAAAGAGTAAATATATATATATATATATATATATAAATAACATCTCACTTGTAGTTCATCAGAACTCATGTATAATCACATTTAACTACCAAAAGCTGAAGAGAAGTATACGGACTGAATCAATTTTTTTCTTGTATGGTATATCTTATTAATCTAATCATGTATCTCTGAAATAAAATTGAATCTGACATGATAGAAATTTGGTTTTACATAAAAATGCAGCTGAAGTTAAACCATACCTCCTGGGGTAAAGACCTGAATTTTAGAGTCCTACCCGTCAAGCACCTCAAACATCACACATACTGCAGACTGACGAAAATCCGCTTTCTTTCCGCTTCCTTTCTTTTTTGTTATATTACATAATTGAAGGGCGTGAATAATTTATAATTCCCAGATTATCTTTTGAATGGTGTCGGCGTCTGGAAGACAGAGAGGAAACTTTAATGGCGTCCCAGGCTCAGCGAAGTCATCTTTCAGTTTCACAGCCTGAAAAACTCCCTGCAGAATATCACCCACCAAGTCACTGGTCTTAAATAGACAACGCAGTGAGACGAGAGAGAAAGTGTGTCTGCAGGAGGGGACAGAATCTGCACTGAAAAGAGTTGTAATCATGCGTACACAGGGTTTGTGTACCCTACATGTTTGTTTCGGTTTTGACAGTGGCATTTACATAAAAATGTCAAGACAAGCCTGCTTAATTAATAACAGCTTTTAGACAATGATGTCAGTTAGACAGAGACTGACAGCGCAGCATAGTGGAGTCCTGCGGTCAATTAAACATTTATAAAAATGCAAAATACAGTGGATATCTACAGTGAATGAATATGGCTAGTTTTACTTTTCCTTGGTTTTCTGCACACTGAATGTTCAGATCTTTTCAGCTTTAGGTGAAGAGAGACAGAAAAAAGTTGATGGTTTTGCTCTTGCTCTACCTGACCTATCATAGTCCCAGTGTGCTCAGATGTGTCACTTCAAAGAGTTTCTATAACTTCCTGTGACATCTGGTCTCAGCAGTCCTCCAGTCAGCTTTACTGAGCTTTTTCTGTGAAGGTTACAATATATATAATATATTCTTTCTGTCTGTCTATCTATCTGTCCATAGTTCTGTCTGTACTTCTTTTATGGTGACTTTTAGTTTGTAGTCTTGTGCCGTCATTTCCTGTTTCCCTCTTATTTAGTCTTATTGCTTTCAGCCGTGTCATTGGCTGCATCCGAAATCATATACTCTCTGACTAGGTACTTATTTTAAATACTTAGCCACCAATAAAAAGTATGTTCTATATAAATGTGTGTAGTATGAATGTAATCCAGATACACATTAGTCACGTTGTCATGTGACACCCACAAATCCGCTCCCGTCGTCTCATTGGATAGTAAATGTCCATCAGATGGGCACAAATAGTAAGTCATCCGGGGGCTTTTTCACTACTGTTTTATGAATACTGTGAATTTGGACATATACTACTCTGTTCACATCCTGTTTTTCGCCTACTGTGTCATTCCTTTATGGATGGTTCACAGTTATGTTCCCTATGTTCCTTGTTTTCTAGATTTTAAATTATTTTGAATCTAGGATTAGTGTAAATGTTACTGTCATAATTCTAGTACAGAACATTAATTCACCTAAATAGTGAATACGAACATCAAATAAAATTATCCATAATGCTTTAATTTATCTTTGTTCGAACAATTTGGCAACATTGTATAAATTTCAGCAGTGCTATCTCCCCAAACCATCTGTACCAACGTCTATTACCTTTTCTAAAGGTCATTAGTGTAACAGCATCATGATTAGATATCAGGTGCTTAATTAGAGTCGTCTCTCTAATAACTATGAAATTCTATTAATATCTATCTTCTCAATCATAATGTCTTATATGGTGTACAGGTTTGTATTATGCTGACCTCTTTCTCTCTTTTTTATTATTCAGTGCTGAGATTTTTACTTCTGTCTGGACAAGACATAGGCTGTGCAGGCAAGTTTAGGAAATATGGAGAGAGATCAGAGAAATACTTTAATAAACAAATTAATCTAGCACCTTTTATTCAATTCACAAATGTGACCCTGGACCAGAAAACCAGTCATAAGGGTCAATTCTTTGAAATTAATTTAAATCTTTGAGATTGAATAAATAAGCTTTCAATTGATGTATAGTTTGTTAGGATAGGACAATATTTGGCTGAGATACAACTATTTGAAAATCTGGAATCTGAGGGTGCAAACAAAAATCTAAATATTGAGAAAATCGCCTTTAAAGTTGTATAGCAATGCATATTACTAATAAAAAATTTAGTTTTGATATACAGTAGGAAATTTACAAAATGTCTTCATGGACCAGGATCTTTACTTAATATCCTAATGATTTTTTGGCATAAAAGAAAAATCGATAAATTTGACCCATACAATATAATGTTGGCTATTGTTACAAATACTGTAAACCCATGCTACCTATGACTTTTTTTGTGGTCCAGGGTCACAAATATCCCTTAAAATGTATGTCTTCAATTGATAAGAAAAAGAAGAGTGTCAGTAAAGTATCGAGAGAGGTTTAGGTATGCAAATCAGAAATGACACAGACCAGACTCAAACCTTCTCCAGAGCACCCAGCTCCAAATCATGGAGCCATGTGTGCCAATGCTGTGCCACTGATCCAATATAAATATACAATTAAAATACAACACCCAACCAATGTGGTGATGTGGCCACAAATCAAAGAGTCATTAATACTTTAGGTAGAAATCACTCTATCGGGAAATGGTGCAGAACTAATGTTGCATAAACAATTTTAAAGATCAGAGAAGTTTCGTATTTGATCACAGCAATTTTTTTTAAATTGTGGTGAATATATCTTTTTGTTGTTTTGTTATTTGTTTTATTTTAATACTTGTATTACGTGGTAATTTCATTAAAGGGATAGTTCACCCAAAAATTCTAAAAATTCTGTCATTAAT
The DNA here is from genome assembly GCF_001515625.1 of Sinocyclocheilus rhinocerous. Lineage (NCBI taxonomy): Eukaryota > Metazoa > Chordata > Actinopteri > Cypriniformes > Cyprinidae > Sinocyclocheilus > Sinocyclocheilus rhinocerous. The sequence continues at coordinate 23,725 of NW_015659005.1, read as the reverse complement.
TACTCACCCTCATGTTGTTCCAAACCCGTAAAAACCTTCATTCATCTTCAGAACTTGGGTGAACTAGCCCTTTAAAGACCCTAATCATTCACTGTCCTGTTACAAGTTACTTGTATTGTCATTGAAATAAAGTGTGTGATCATGAAGTTGCATTTGGTGTTTATGAAGCATTGTGCATATAAATCCTTATTAAAGGTGACAAAGTCTTAGTGGACTGTGCTGTGCGAGCGGCACTGTAACAATGTCACATGTTCAACACTGAATAACACAGTCTCCCGCAAGTGTTTACTGACAGATTTTTCGCTTTCCTTTTCATCCTATTAGACTACTACTGTAAGTTGATTTATCTGTGCACTCAAGGTCTGTCTTTTCCCCGATAACTATAGCTAGCTACCCAGCGATCCATTCATTCAATTACTTTATATCCATATCAGTCAATCTCTACTGAGTTGGCATGAGCCCAACAGTAACTACCTTGCAGCAGAGCAGCAAATGTCTATCTCTTTCCTTATTATGAAGCTATTTACAACGTAACATTTCAATATCTTTCATTCACAGAAAATACTAGAGACATGCTCAAGATCTAATCCATCATTCAGCATCATTCATATATACTTCATTTGTCACTAGCTATTGATTTGCTGTCTTTGTTACATCACTCACTTGGTCTCAAACGGGTCCTGTATTAGAATTGCATACGAGTGATCCGGGTGATATAATTCAAGTCTCTGAAGGTCCTTGCATGTCACCAATGAGGTTCGATGTTATTGATGTATCAGTGATATGATTTGATTTGAGAGTGAATAGTGCTTTAGAAAACTTGATTAAAGTAGTTTGCACATCTATGCTACCTTTTTATGTCCTTTTTGGATTTTGAAACCAACCCATGGACTTTCATTGTATGGACAGCTGAAACATTCTTCAAATATTATCTTTTATGTTCCACAGAAGAGAGAAAGTCATAGGTTTGGAATTTCCCTTTTTTTTTGGTGAAATGATCCTTCAACAAGAGCTGCTGACTTTTAAATCATTGTCTCTTTCTTCCATGCAGAAACCGGGCTTCAGTTAACACATTATTCATGCTTTCTGGAATTAAAAACTCAAGGGTACATTTGAATGCTGTGCTTCTTTCTCATTGTCAGATCTCTGCTGTCATATTTGACCCAGCGAAGAATAACCAGTATTGTCATTCAAAGACTGATTCATAGAGTATGAAATGGTGGCATCAGCCTCTGTGTTATTTGGATAGTATGAAGGCGGCACAGACGCTGAACTCTTGACCTGCTCCTTAAGGACTAGAAATCCAGCTTTGCCTGCCCCAACCGAAAAAAAAAAATGTTATTTGAATTCTTTGCATGTCACAATCGAACAGATGGAGTAGGGACGAACGTAATCTGTTGAAGGATGACGGATTAAGGCTTGTCAAAGCCTGTCATATTTCTTCATGCGATGGTCAAGTACAAAGAACACCCACAGCCTCTGGGATTTTATATACTGTGATGTAATCACCCACACTACAACCAGTGCCTAGTTCTCACATCTTTAAAAACGCACACAAAGACAGCAGGGGCAGATTTGTGAAGTCTGTAATGTATTGCAATCAGCATGTTTCAGAGTATTAATCGCTCACTCAAGTACGTACATGCATAGACACAAACATGGTTATTTTCATAGGTATAATAAAGGAGTTCACGGCATGAGCTGTGGGTGCTGTAGAATCTATGACATTTTTTTTTTCTTTCAAGCCTTTTAAATGTCTGAGCCTGACTGTCAGAGTGAATAGCAATGATTAGCATATGTGCAGAGACGTACACACAGATCACTGAGCACATCAGCGCAGCTCTTTTACTAGCATCCATGTGATCTGACCTGTGCAACAATTAGGAGTATTTGAAGAGACAGAGACAGCCTCAAAATCTACAAAATGGAAGACTAGCATGCTTTGTTGCTCATACACTAGTGGAAAATAAATATACTAAAATGCATTTGAAATGCATTTATTTCATGCTAAGTATACTACAAATACATTTACATATTTATGTACTTAATAAAAATACCCTACAGTTGTACTTTTGTACATCGATATTATTCAAAGATCATACTATCCTCATCAATAGTGAAATTAAAACAAGGCTAAAATAGTGACAGTTTAGCCTTAATATTAAGAAATGTGCATTGTGGTCGGCGCCGATAGCCTCGTGGTTCGTGGTGACCCGAGTTCGATTCCCGTCTGGAGGTCCTTTGCCGATCCCGCTCCCCTCTCTTCACCCAACGCTTTCCTGTCAGCTCTCCACTATCCTGTGTCATTAAAGGCATAAAAGCCCTTAAAATATAACTTTCAAAAAAAGAAAGAAATATGCATTGTGCACAGTAGTACTCCAGATAAACTTTAATTATAATTTTTATGTCTCGAGCGATATGTCAGCAAATGTTAATAGATTTGAACTACTTATGAAATAAATGTGTTTGACTAGGTTATACATGCTCATAATTTTTTATTAATTATTAAAATGGTGTGTGTGTGTGTGTGTGTGTGCGTATGCGTGTGCGAGTGTGTGTGTACTTGTTGTCTCCCAAATGTCCCCACAAGGATAGTAAAACCTGACATTTTTGACATTGTGGGGACTGGCCTGTGGTCCCTAGGAGGGGGAAAATATTAAAAACAGTAAAGGATGTTTATCTGAAAGCAATGCAAACAGGTTTTCTGTAAGGTGTAGGTTTAGGGGATAAAAAATATTGTTTGGTCAGTTTAAAAGTAATTGAAGTCTATGGAAAGTCCCCACAGTTCAAAGAAACAAACGTGTGTGTGTGTGTGTGTGTGTGTGTGTGTGTGCGCGTGTGTGTGTGTGTGTGTTTGTGTGTCTGTGTGTGTGTCTGTGTGCGTGTGCGCGTGCGTGTGTACTTGTTGTCTCCCAAATGTCCCCACAAGGATAGTAAAACCTGAAATTGTTGGCATTGTGGGGACCGGCCTGTGGTCCCTACGAGGGGGGGATTAAAAATAGTAAATGATGTTTATCTGAAAGCAATGCAAATGGGTTTTCTGTAAGGTGTCGGTTTAGGGTTGGGTTAGGGGATAAAAAATATTGTTTGGTTAGTATAAAAGTAATAGAAGTCTATGGAAAGTCACCACAATTCTTGTGGTCTTCACTCAAAGAAATAAACGTGTGTGTGTGTGTGTGTGTGTGTGTGTGTGTGTGTGTGAAAAGAAAAAAGAAATTACTTGTCTACAACGGGGAACAATTAAATTGATCAAATGTTAACTTTCTAGTTATCAAAACAAGTATCATGGTTTCCACAAAAATATTAAGCAGCTCAACTGTTTTCAACATAATAAGAGATGTTTCTTGAGCAGCAAATTAGCATTTTAGAATGATTTTAGAATGATTTTAATAAGATTTCACAATATTACTTTATGTTTGATTAAATGTTTACTGTATTTTTGATTAAATAAATGCAGTCTTGGTAAGAGACTTCTTTAAAAATCTTGCCGATTGTAACGATAGATATAATTATGTTTTGAATTTGAGTTATAATTTTTAAATCCTTTAAAATGTTTAAAATGATATATTATATTGCTTGCAGTTTATTCATCTGGGCTGTGGTCATGAAAGTTTAGTGCATTGCATTGTGAGATACAATACTCCATGCAATAGGTTCTGGCTGTGCATTTTGATTCATTTAACAGGTCATCCGTAAAGCTGAATTATGGACCAGGCCAGTGCTTCGGGCCTCGGACTGCCAGTGTCCTCCAAAGCCCCCGGGCCCCTTGGCACATACACTGTGAGGTGATGACTAGGGCCACCGGACGAACATGCAGAATGAGGGCCCTCGGCACATACAGTTCAAGCTGACCACTAAGGCCACTAGGCCCGGAAGCATATACACCAGGAGCACAAGGGTCCCCAGGCCCATCGGCACACACAGCGCAGGCTTAACACCAGGGTCACTGGCCCCGTCGGCATGTACAGCTGAGCCCCTAGTTTGTAAGTTAAAACAATGATTCTGCACGTCCCCTCTTCACAGCCTCCGGAGTAATCAAATCTTACTTGTATACAATGTTTCTGGAACAATGGATTTTCAAATAGTTTCATGCAAAAAGATCAATGTACACTTTAGCCAGCGGTGGTTCTTTTATTCAAAAACACTTTGAAGCACATACGGCATCTACAGTCTGCTTCTGCAGCTTCTGGTACTGTTTGCAGCACATTAGTTTGTTTGGACACTGCGTAACTAATCATTGACAGACAATTAGTCATGACATTGCACAGCCTTCATAACATAATTTATTAGGCCAAAAATATGATTATTTTTTTTAGATTAAAAACTTTTTATTTATTTATTTTTTATTTGTTTTATTATTTAAATTTTTTTTTATCATGCATTAAAGAATAGTTCACAGTAAAACTAGTAGTAAATATGGTCAGTTTTGATTTCAGGTTCACTTTAATATACACTTGATAGAGCATAATGAAAACAAGGAACACAATACTGAACAAATAGATTAATAATATTATGATCATCTTATCAGATGAATGTATATTTAAGACAACTGATATAGGTATCTTTATTCAAAAAGTCAAATGACTAAAATGTACCATTCAAAAGTTGCTCACCAAGGTTGCATTTATTTGATAAAAATACAGTAAAAACAGTAATATTGTGAAATATTATAACAGTTTAAAATAACTTTCACATTTAAAATGTGTTATATTTGACTATATTTTTTTATTCAAAAAGTCAAATGACTAAAATGTACCATTCAAAAGTTGCTCACCAAGGTTGCATTTATTTGATAAAAATACAGTAAAAACAGTAATATTGTGAAATATTATAACAGTTTAAAATAACTGTTTCACATTTAAAATGTGTTATATTTGACTATATTTTAAAATATAATTTATTCATGTGATGGCAGAGCTGGATTTTCAGCAGTCATTACTCCAGTCTTCATTGTCACATGATCCTTCAGATATCACTCTAAAATGTTGAAAACAGCTGGGCTGCTTAATATTGTTGTAGAACCATGACAGGATTCTTTAGGATTCTTTGATGGATATAAAGTTCAAAATAACAGCATTTATTTGAAATCTAAATCTTTGACTCTCACTCTTGATTTCATGCATTTCTGCTGTTTTAAAAAAAATCTTACTGACCTGGTTTGGTTGTTATTTAGTATTTATTGTTTACTCCATAGATGGAATAATGGCGCATCTAATAAAGATTATATATACTTCAATTGGATTTTAATGAATTAGTGGATTTTTGAAGGAAAGCAAGCAATTAAAAAACAAAAACTGGGGCAGATCAGTTTTCAGCTTTTACTGGTTTAATGAGACTTTACTGTTCCTGTCAAAACACTGCTTTTAAAGATGTTTTCCCAAAGAGCCTCAGGAGACTATAATCTGGCCCTGGTACTCCATTTATTTAGTAGAGTATACTCACTGCATAATGCAGACATTATAATGTGTGTAGTACGGTTTGCCACTCTGAAAATACCCATAGACAAGAGAGAATCACACATGCTAGCCAATCAACGTGACTGAACCCCATGTGAGAGCCTAGCTGTGCGTCAGTGAATCTGCTGAAAGACTCACATTTAGCCCAAGAGACTGCAGACTCACAAGCCAGATGATGCAATGTAGCAGCAGTCACATATCATAGGTAATAATAACTTAGCTCCTGACACGCTCAGGTTGACTAGTTTAGGATGTTTAAGAGTCCCAAGAGCATAAATTCACAGCCCAAAAGAGAAGCTATTGACATGCCTGTGTCTGGAATTAACATTTGCTCACACATCCACACATCAGTGAAACTTGCACACAAAAGAGCTTGTCTTAAAAACATATATATCCTTCAAGTACATTATAGTGACATAAATATAAAATGTAATGTAATTCACAGTATGCCTGCGCACAGAATATACAAATGTATGAATTATGAATTGGGGAGTTGGCAAGTACACGCACTATACATTAAATTTGCATACTGCTAGAGTGTAGACATACATGTAATATGCAGACTCAGTGAGGAATGCAACAGCGCCATCTGTTGATCTGCATGAGTAGCTACAGTACTACTGCAGTGCACAAGGTGGGCAAATGAGGACCAGGATTTATTGAGGATCAAAAAATCCCTCTCTTTCTCCGCCAGCCTTTTCTTCCTCTCCTCCTCTCCCTGTATGAGACCTGCTGAATCACACCCCATAAATATTAACACCGCCGGCTGGGTCAATATCGCATGCTGATCCTGTAGCCACCTCACGTCCACATGGCCTAATACCATCGATTCAACAGGCACATGGAAGAAAGAAAAATGTGCGGAGTCGCTCTTTAAATCACCCGCCATCTCTCTCTCTCTCTCTAACTCTTCCACTGACGTCACAGGGACTGCAGCTGTCTCAGCCACTAGTGCATATACGACACACTGATGAGCCAGGAGCAGTGGGGATCAGGCGGAGATAAGAGAAACAGAATTTAAGACTGACGGAGAGAATGAAAAGAGAAGGACAGAGATATATTGAGAGAGAGTGGGGCAGAAGGATAAGCTAACAGCAAAACTGTTGAAGCAACAGGGCAAATGGGGGAACATGAGAAGGATAAGAATGAAAGGGGCACAAAGGGCACACAGATGGAGAAGAGAGAGAGAGAAAAGAGAGGGAGATGGATCGGGCTTTGTCCATCAAACACAACAACCGAAAAATACCCAGATTACACAGAATAAAACACATAAATAATTAATAAACTGTCCATAATCCTATAGTTTCTGTCCTTGAATATGATTTGTCGAGTAGTGTTCCAAGAGAGCTTATATAACAGCCAAACAGCACTGGGACTTTTCACTTGCTAAATTTGGAACCTTGTACTACTCTTACTACTACTAGTATATCTATTTATATGGTAGTTGTGTGCTAGGTTCCAAATTCAGCAGCTGTTTCAGTGACAGTGTCTGTAGGTTACATCGTTTCACCAGTAGGCGTCAAGTGAGTGTCTAAATGAATGTATCACTGAATCATTCACTCAACCGATACATTCAAAACACTCATTTATTAAGGATCTAGCAAGTAAATACAAAGTTCAGTTGTGAAACTCTAGATGGCACAGGCCGATAGGTTCTAACTCAATCTGATATAATCACATCATTCACATCAGCAGCCAATGAGGTTGCTACTCAACATTCACCCTCCACCTTCCCCAGCTCCACCTGCATAGACCTGCTTCAGGGCGATTTCATGTATGCTATATATGGGGGTTATTTCATTTGTTATATGTGCAGCGGCAGCAGTATTTTCTTACATGCTCACAGCAGCATATTGTGGATGTATTGGCAGTAGCAAGTCTCGGTACTTGCTCTGCCGCAGCAGCTGCAGCGTAGCAGATCTATTCCACCAGGACCAAACACATTAGCATTGCCATGTATATTACCATGCTAAAACTCTCAAGAGAGTTGTCATGACACAACTGTTTTTTATGAGTGAATCATTGAGGCATTTGCTCTATTAGTTTCCTCGAATCACTACAGTGATTCATTCAGGAATGCAAAAAAGTAGCTGTATTTATGAATAAATCCTTAAATCATTAACTTAATTGATTTGTTCAACAACACTGATTCATTCAGGAAGTAAACAACACTGTTGTGTGTTGCTCTGCAATGCAACAGATCAATTGGCAGAGCCAAAATAGACAAAGTAAAGATGTGGTCACATTTACCTTTGTACGCATAAAAAAAAAAAAATTGTGTGAGGGACATGTGGCACGAAAATTTACAGCACACTTTTATAGAATTCTGATCAACATATTTGTCTGCATTGTTCGTGTGTCCGTATTATACATCATACCGATAGGCTATCTGTATAAAATCAATATCACACATGCTGTGCTGTTGGTCTGAATGTCAGCTGATAATCAGAACAACAGCACTCTTACTTGTGTGACATTGCTTAATACAGATATTGGATTGATGTATAATACAGACACAAACAGTGCAGACAAATGGTAAGTTGATCAGGATTCTGTGAAGTCTGCTACTGCTGCTGACTCAGGGGTCTGAGTAATACAGCTGCCCTCTTGATGAATAGCTACATCTAAAAGGGTTTTATCTTGGGAATACATATAGAGGAACGATATACACATACAAACATGCACATTACACTAAAAGATTCCACTAACAAAGACTTGTTACCATGCCTACCAGTCTCTGACCTGCAACTCGGACACACTAAAACTGAAAATGAATGCTGATGAGAAACGTCTTTGATGTCTTTTCACACTGCACATTTATGTACAGAACACAATGTTGACTGGAGAGAACAATGTTCTAGAAGTAATACCATCTGGTACTTATAGTACCATAGTACTTAAAAAAACAGCAATTTTTCTCAAGTTAGGGTCTGACCTTCTTCCATGTAGCCCAGTTCACTCAGTAGTTTTTTTTTTCTTTTCTATGTACTGACCCATATGGCTGTCATCTTGGACTTACAGTAAAAGCAGAATGAAGCATCATGCAAAACTTGTCAATTATTAATGCCATTGTAGAAATGCACTAATAAAACTAAGCCATGATAATTTATCTCATGAGTGAAAGTATCTAATAACAAAGTAGGTTGTGAGTGTTGAGCTGGCCATGTGATCTTAACATGTAACATCTTAACAATAAATCTGTAAAACTTTACAGTAAGGTTCCTTTTGTTTACTTTATTTAGCTATATTTAACACAAACTAACAATGAAAAATACTTCTTATGTATTTATTAATCTTAATGTTCATTTTAGCATTAACTAACAATAATATTAGTAGCAGTAGCTTTAGTAGCTAACGTTAACAAAGATTAATAAATACTGTAACGAATGCAATGCATTGCTTATTGTTAGTTTATGAATTAATGTTAAATAGTGGGACCTTATTGTAAAGTGTTGCCAATAAATCTTTTATTATTTTATTATGTGCATTTTTAATAAAGAATAAACTACTAAGCATAACAGTACCTTTAGTAAAAAAAACTTTCAAGTTTATCCATCACCTTGGTTGATGATGGTGTTACCTGAGCTAGATTTGGCTCACTTTCAGAAGAAGAAAAAAAAAGCTCAACTTTCATCTCATCAGACTTCAATTTTCCCCCACCACTTTTCAGGTCATCACATGGCTTCTAGCAAACTCCAGGCATGACTTATATTGGCTCATCTCATAAGTGGTTTCCTTCTAGCCACTCTCCCAAGGAGGCTGAATCTATGAAGTACTAAACAGATTGGTTATGTCTGAACAGTTTCTCATAATTCAGTCAAAGCTCTCAGCAGTGTTGTAGCTTTCCCTTTGGTTACTTCTCTGCTCTTTTAGTCCAGTTACTCAGGTTGGTTGGTCTTAACTGCTCTTCTAAAGGTTCAAAGGGTTGTCTAATGTGTATAAACATACAGTACAACTTTACTTCCCTAACACCTTACAGTGTTTGTTATGCAATTTAATAAAAACCAGTGCAAGGATATGATAATGTAAGCTTATTCAGAAGTAGGCCATTTATATTCTCACTATTAAAATCTTAACGCCTCATGGGAAAGACAGCTCATTTTCTCTGAGAAATGTAGTTAAACAACATTGTGTGCCAAAAACAGTACAGATTATATTACATGACCAGTTTCTCAGCATGTACACACTTTACTCCTAACTTTATTCTTCTGCTCCTATCCGTCCCTATTTCTTCTCTGTGTTTGAGTGAAGTAAGCCATAAATAAAACAGGCCTTCAGCCAGTAATGAAATGTCAGAGTAGTGGGCTTGTTTGCCCTCCTCAAATAATTTGCAATATCCTGACATCATGTGGTGAAGATTGGTATTGGCTCTTTTCATGTTATTTATATTCCAGTTTAAAGGGGTCATATGATGCTGCTAAAAATAACATTATTTTGTGTATTTGGTGTAATGAAATGTGTTTATGCGGTTTAAAGTAAAAAAAAACTTTTAACTTTTAAAAAAACACATTATTTTCCACATACTGTACATTATTGTTTCTCCTCTATGCCCCGCCTTTTTGAAACGCGTCGATTTTTACAAAGCTCATCGGTCTGAAAAAGCAAGGTGTGCTGTGATTGGCCAGCAACGGTCCTCCATAAAATGTGCTGCACACATCTGAATATTTGGGTTGAAGTGTTCTGAAACAGTGTTGTAAATACAACTTAACCACTGATTTCTAGTCGTGTCC